>NC_053490.1:333432562-333500062 GCF_905171775.1 Rana temporaria | reverse complement strand
TTGTCTCGGGCTTCCCGCATCTGGACAAACCCCACCTGGTCTTTATCAGTCATTTATTATTCTTATTCAGGATTTATATAGCGCCAACAATTTGTGCAGCGCTTAACAAAATGAAGGCAGGCATTACAGTTACAAATTGTTGGCATCTGTGCTTGTTGTGGCAAGATATCTGCGAAGGAGAATTTAGTGGAGTTTTTATTTTCAGGAGTGTTCACTTGGGTTTTTATTCTAAAGGCTGCCCTAAAAAAAAAAAAAATGTCAACCCAAATAAAATATTTAATTATGAGATGTTTAGTATGTAAGGATGTGTTTAATATTACATATAGTGATGGCTGGGGAAGTGCCTTGATTATACTGTATGTACTTTGCTATTGTAACAACAAATGATTTAATTATTATTATTTTTTTCAGCATTAAAGCTGGTCTATTGTTACTTTAACTACTTCACCTCTGGAATATTTACCCCCCCCCTCATGACCAGGCCATTTTTTGCGTTACGGCACAAATTCAGGCCAATATTTATTCTGCTGCATGGTTTTTGGTTAAAAACAATCTCAATAAGCATATATTGACTGGTTTAGATGAATTTTCTAATGTCTACAAACTATGGGATTTATACTTATTAACCTGAACCCCCTCTCGAACCAGCAAGCAATGTTGCACGAGAGACTCGGATGTCCTCATTGGCTGAGACAGCAGTAAAGAGCAATTTGGTCCCGCTGCTGTCAAAGTCAGTGAGCCAATGAGGAAGAATGGGGACAGGGGTCTGGCCACGGCTCCATGTCTGAATGGACACGAGGGAGCTGCCAATGCCATAGCAAGCTGCTTGCTGCGGGGGAACTCAATTAGAACTATGTTTTATAATAAGATAATCCAAATCTGCAACGGTAATTAGAGAAGGGACGCTGTTTTATTTTTAAACCTTTTTACTTTTTTACAGTTTTTTTTATTTTGTAAAAAAAATATCAATAAGTGTATATTGAATGGTTTGTGCAAAAGTTATAGTGTCTACAAACTATGGGAAAGATTTTTTTATTTTTGTTTGTGGTACTGCGACATGGTGATGGACAGATCACACTTTTGACACATTTTTGGAACCATTGACATTTATACAGCAATCAGTGCTATGAATATGCACTATGTCACTGGCAGGGAAGGGGTTAACGGGGTGCTCAAGGGGTTAAATGTGTGTTCCCTCAGTATGTTGTAACTGTATGGGTAGAAAACTGACTAGGGGAGGAGACATATCATTGTTCCTACTTAGTAGGAGCAAACAATATGTCTCCTCTCCCCTGACGGCACAGGGATTTGTGTGTTTACACACACAAATCCCTGTGCCTGGCTCTCGTGCACACGATTGCGCGCCAAGCGTATCGTGCGTGCGCCCTCTGGCAAATCTTAAAGGGAACCTCTTATATGTATGGGATTGTGGGCAGCGGTGCCATTGTGCCGCAGTAAATGTGCGCGAGCTGTTCGGGCATCGGTTAAAAATCCTAATTCATTGCACCTTGGTTAAATATAGTTTCCAAAGTAAAAATAGAAAAGAAGTATGCAAAATAAAATGTTTGCATAAAGTGTTCATTAAGTAAATGATACCAAAATTATTAAAGCAAGTCTCATAAAGGGCGGACAGAAATATGAATACACAAAAAAAAGAAAGTGGATATGCAGAAATACAATGGGAAAGGTAAATCAAATTCATATAAATGCAGGAAATAGATAAAACTTTACCAAAGTAGATTTGGGACCAAGGCAAGGCAGCAGGTCTGATTCTCAAAATCTTCCGTTGGCATTAGTAAATATTTGCAAAGAAAAGCCCATGTGCATGTCTCCTCTCCATCAGACACCAACTGCCTGAAAATACGTCCTTCCTTGAAAGATTTTGCACAGGCATATAACTTTGACCAGTTGTTGTTATCCCATTGGTTAACTGTAGGATTAAGAAGGTTGTAAATGGGGGGGGGGGGGGGGGCCTGGACAACCACTGGGCTCGCCTCTAAGTCCATGTATGGCTATGACCTAGCTGTAAACTTAAAGTGGATGTAAACCCTCACATATACCCAGTGAAGTGAACAGACTCCCGGATAGCAAAGATAACTTGCCACAAATTTGTGGCAGTGTTAATTTGTAAGTTTAACTTGCTGCACATTTTCACTGGCAAGTTGTACACTTCCAAAGCACTAGAAGCACATGTTCTAGTTGACACTTTTTTCCAATTTGTAGCAAATTTGCAAGAGCAAGGTTGCAGTATTGAGTCTACAGCAAGAAAACAATTTTGCCACAGTGATCCCTGTGGTGGGATGACTATTGCACAACATAACTGAACCAGAACTTGCAGCAGACTTGCAAAATGTTTGCAAAGAAAGCTGATCTGGAGTCATGCAATGCGGACTTGCTACAATTGTGCAACCAATTTATGAAGCCCGGCAAGTCTAGCAATAGCTTGGCAAGTACTTTTCAGACTTGGAGCACAATTGCTTGCTACCTGGGCTCAGATGATACACAGAGATGAAACAGATCTCCCTACGTAAGTTTTACATGTATATCTGCAGTCTTTTCCTTTCTATAATCTTTAGAAAGTGCACATTGTGTTAGAAATCTTTCTTCCTCTTTCAGCAGTGGGTGTGGAGTCTGGGTATATACTGTGAGAGGTGATTGGAGGAAAGGTGCACACACACCTTTCCACATAGGCAGGGGAATGAAGAAACTTGCAGAGCTGTACTGTGGATAGACAATCTCTCGGCTTATCCCTCCCGACGCAAATTTCCAGCTGATTTTATCTCATGTGTCTGAGAATTTGTCAGACGTTATCATGCTGATAACAGAGGAACAGAGCACAGAGAGATAAGTAAATACTACAGATATGTGCCAAGGTCAGATTTAATGAATGGGTTAAACAACCACTTTAAAAAGAAATGTTGCAAGAAATTAACATAGTTTAGAAATGGGCTATGGAGGAAAATTATGGTACCTCCCAAATTTAAAATGGAATGCAGAGGCTAGGAATGTAAAATCAAAACTGAAAGCAAAGTGTAAAGAAAATAGAAAATCATTTAATAACAAATCCATATAGGCACCATAGGCGTGCGCAAGGGGTGTGCCTGGGCACACCCTAATCCTGGAGTTGGCAACCCGTCAATAACTGGCAGGTGATGTAAACCACAATATTTCCTTGCCGACCCTCAGAACCTGGACAGGAAAAGCATTGAAGGGAAAATTTAGTGGCACTGATCTGTATATTGCTCCTGCAGCAGCTGAAAGTAGGCTTCTCCTCCTCTCCCTCTCATCGACATTCAACTGCCACAGGAGGAAAATACAGGGAATCGGTACCAATATATGCAACCCCCGCCACCCCTCTTGTCCCTTTTTTCTGCTTTCTGTTGCCTGGGTCCCCCTGTGTGCTCCCTTGCTCCCCCCTTTCTCCCATTTGTTTCAGGATCGAGAGTGGGGAAGAGGCCGGTAAATATGTCAAACGCATATGTGTTGAAGCTTTGGGGTGCACACTCTAATGCAATAGGCTGTGCACAACTATGATAACCACCTTGATGAATAGGAAAGGCAACTAATGAGTATAAACACAATTGTAAGAAAAATCTAAGATGTAAAAAAAATAGTTACAACTGGGGGGAAAAGGTAGTGGATCAGCAGCTGTAGTTTTTATCGCTTTTTAAAGCCCCTTCCTTCCTACACATACTAGATCCAATGCTGTCTTAATAGGACCTGTAAATTAACCCCTTACCTGCCTTATCCTGCCCATCTGAACATGAGCCACTTCATCTCCATCGTCCCACTGTATGTGACCAGTGCATTAATCCTCTCACTTCCTCCCTCCTTCCTATGTATGACCTGTACATTACTTTATCTAGTGTACAATTGTCAGGCTCTGTGTTTAACCTCTTCAGCACCAGTAGGTTTCTTCATTCACAATTTTTCTTCACTTCCAAAAAATTGTGGCAAGAGCTTATATGATACTTTTTTTGGAAAGCAGACGCCCCAGGGTGATTTCGGAGGCGCCCGTACTATTCTAGCATTTATTTTTTTTATTTACAGAAACGAAAAAAAATTTTTTTTTTCTAGTAATAAGCCAATTAGTAAGATCTTTAAGTCTCAAAAATGATATAAAACACATTTGGGTATAGAGTTGCATGACGGAATAATTGCCGATAAAAAAACAATCATGCACTGAAAAATGGCCTACTAATGAAGAGTTATAAATATAAATAGCTGGATTCAGGATGGCGGGCGCATAGTTGCAGCGGCGTAGCGTATGGCATTTACACTACGCCGCCGTAAGTTAGCGAGGGAAGTACATGATTCATAAAGTACTTGCCTGCTAAGTTACAGCGGCATAGCGTAAATCGGGCGGGCGTAAGGGCGCCTAATTCAAATTCGGCTATGTAAATGGGGGTTGACCTGACGCATGCGCCGTCCGTGTACATATCCCAGTGTGCATTGCGGCAAAGTACGCCGTATGGTCCTATTGATTTCGACGTGGACGTAAATGATGTAAATCCCTATTCACGGGGGACTTGCGCAAACAACGTAAAATTTTCAAATTTCGACACGGGAACGACGGCCATACTTAACATTACTATTCCAGCTATTTGATGGAATAACTTTAGGCCTGAAAGTGCGTTACGTAAACGGCTTATCTTTATTGCGTCGGGCAAGCGTACGTTCGTGAATCGGCATATCCACTCATTTACATATTCTAGGCCGACCGCAATGGAAGCGCCACCTAGCGGTCAGCCTAAAAAGTACACTTGAGGATACGACGGTGTAAGACCCTTACGCCGCTCGTATCTGAGCCTAATTTAAGCATATCTGGTTACCAGAATACGCTTAAATTAGCGTTGGCGCAGATTCTGACTTAGGCTGGCGTATCTACTGATACGCCAGCCTAAGTCTATCTGAATCTAGCTAATATACTTTTTTTATACGGCATGTGAACCCCCTCGGGGATATTTCACTATCTGTCTTGGAGACAAAAGCCTGAAAAACAGCATTCCAACAAATCTCTATGGCATGTTGATCTTCAAGTGTAGAGAATTTGTGTTCTATCTGTAACGGAACACCTTGTTTTGATTAAGATCAGAATACAAAGCTAGGCTAATATTTTCCCAATGTGCCCAATATAAACATTTTGAGGATGCTTGTGTGATACAATTTTTTTTTTTTTTTGAGTTTAACCTGAAACTGCACAGTATAATATTTATGTCATTTTATACCCGGGGCTGGATTTCCAGAACTGAAGCGCAGAACCTTTGGGGCACAAAGTAACACCTCTCTGTTGGTATCATTACACAGTGCATTTCTGATTTTACTAGTCCTAACCTGGTTCAAAATATTGTGCTACTGGGTAAAAAAAACGTATATGGGGTGTAAGATCATGTCTCATTGGGGTTTCGTCATGGTGCATCACTAAACCCTGGAGTCGAATCAACACGTTCTTGGGCTTCCAATCCTACTAAAGTCTGCTGCTCCATAAGGATTCTCAGCAGAGGCTGCAGAACATAATACTACTGCATTTTAACCATAGAGTCTACTTCTGCATTTTATTTGGTTGCGATCCAAAATGGTGTGTGCTATATGTCCATATACCTAAATATCACATATACTATGGAAACATTCATAGTCATAGGACTTTATGTGGACATATATTAAAAACACTGAGTAAAAAAACACAATTTTATTTCATTCCATTTAAAACCTTACAAACGTACTAAAAAATACTCCAATTAGAAGTTCACAACAATGATTGATTCCATGCACTGTTCACATGTAAGCTAGCTTCATTTCAGGAATCCTTCTTCAGAAGGACATGTGAAGCAATCAATACATTGGCAACCTCTCTTGATCTTTATGAAGATATCAAAGCATATGGTTGGCTGGCATTTGCAACATGAGAATGTTTCTCAAGGAGGTGCATCTGAAAAATCCAACATAGAGCCACTATGGCCCCTTTTACACGGGAGGACGGTTCAGGTCAGCCTGTCGGTTTTTTAGGCGGACCTGAACGGATGCTCCATGCAGGTCTATGGAGCCACGGATGTCGGTGGTGACATGCCCGCTGACACTCGACCCGCTCCGATCCGCTAAAGTGCGACAGATGGAAACCCTATTTTCCATCTGTCTGGCGGATTGGATGAAAACGGACTCTATGGTCCTTCTTCATCCGTACCCCCATAGAGGAGAGCGGCAATCTGACAGGTCGGTCCCTGCACAGCGTGTAGAGACAGACCTGATGTCTGCCTGCTCAACGCGGATCGACAGAGCGATCCCTGCTGGGCAAAGCGGAGCCCGTACACGGACGCATCCGTGTGAAAAGGCCCTTTCTCTCGGGGGAAGACATCCAAAAGTAGCCTTAAAGCAACCAGGCAGTCTAGCAAGATCAAACCCCTAACATTGTAGCTATAATGTCACAATATGAGGAGGTAGCTAGTAGTATTAAATATATTCAAATGGTGGCAAGAGCTCCCCAACAATGTCCATAAAAAGGTCACATTTTAGATTCCTGCAGTATTCACATCTTTCCAGCATGTTGGAAGGATACTGGCTGCATCACCAGTCTAAACTGGGTATCCCACAGTTAGATTTCTGAATCATGTAGGCACACAACTGTTGGGCAATTTTAGTAATACTCATATAATATCATTTTTTTTAATGTAAAACATTTACTTTTTTTTTTCCTCGTTCTTATCAATGGCTAGTGTGGAAATGTGTAAAACCTCTTTGACAGGTTGAACTGTGATTATTACTCTTTTGTAAATGAGCTTCTTTACACAAAACATGTAAAAAAAAGTGCCTACAGCTTCACCTGCTGACTGAATGTGCTAAATGGAAAATATTGCATATGCAATATTTTATTTTTATGAGACAGAAAATTTTTAAGTTTTTCCCAGTATTTTTTTAGTGTGGGGTGCAGGCCCGGACTGGCCATAAGGCATACCGGGAATATGCCCAGTGGGATGCGGCGGGCCACAGGCCACGTCTTTGTAATGTAGGGGGGTCTGTATGGGCTGTATTGTAGAGGGGGGCTGTATTGGGGGGTCTGTGCTGTAGGGAGGGGGTCTGTACTGTAGGGAGGTCTGTAACATGCAGGGGGTCCAGAACTGTTAGGGGGGTGTCTGTGTAACAAACTGTGGGGTGCTGTGTAATGTAAAGGGGTCCAGAGGTGCAGGGTGCTGTGTTATGGAAAGGGGTCCAGAGGTACAAGGTGCTGTGTTATGTAAAGGGGACCAGAGGTACAAGGTGCTGGAACCCCACATCCTATCATTAACTGCCGCCGTGCCCCCCCCCCCCCATCCGGGCCAGGTGGGGTACAATTAACTTTTAGATCTACAGTGTGTTATCTTGCAGTGCATTATGACATGCACACTATGGTGTGAAGAAGCCCTAATGATAATGGTTCAGGTAGGGTAAGGTTTATCAGTGTAGCCGTAGCAGATATATATTTTTTGTACTTGTTTTCAAGAATGCTTGGTTATCGGTGACCTTTTTGGGGGGAAAACACAATGGTGGTGATAAGTAATTTTAACTTTCACTTCCTTTGACTTGCATGTTTGATACTGCCTTCTCTTACTGGCTTTTAGATGGTTGGAAATCACAATACAGGTTCAGTAAGTAGCTTTCGGTTAGGCAAACATAACATTACTCAGTGTCAAGTAATGAGTAGTTTTTAGTGCTTCTGTTGTGTGAAAGGGAGCAGTCAAGTCTATAAATAAATAATGGAATTAGGATGCCAGATTTTGTGTATTTATTGTTTAAATTTTTTGTTTTTCATCAGTCTTCTAAGGATTCTGCTTGAGAAACCACTGGGGTAAATCTGGTACTTGTAAGATGGGTGAAAACTCTCAGAAAAATTGATGAGATGTGGTGGGAATATGATTTATTTGTGGAAGTTTAAAACAACCAATGTACCCCACCTATGTTCACCTTGCTTATTACATTTTCATTCTTGATTACAGAACACAGATACTCAAGGACTTGCTGTACCTACTCCTTCTGTCCCAGCAGGGTATTCTGACAATCTTTCTATAGGTAAGCTCAAGCTCAACAAGAACTACGGCACTGGTTTTAAAGCATGTAAAAAAAGTGGAGTTGCCTAGAATGACAAGACCTGAGAATGTAGCATCAAAATGGGAAAAACAAATCTAACAAAACAGTTAATGTCTAATTGGCTAGTCAATATTTTATATAATTCCATCGTTTTTGCTTTTGTGAAGATAGTTGAATAGCTGGTCAGGTTGAAAAAAGACACAAGTCGATCTAGTGCAACCAATAACAAAAAACAAACTGCTGGAAGTCCATATTCATACAAAATCTGTGAAATTGTTTTTCTTTTTCATACATCATGGGACACAGTCAGGCTAATATTCATTACCTGCTGGGTTATACTTCATCAGGTGAACACTGGTAGATCAAAGATCTTTAGACAGGAAGTGACCTCACTATTTTTATTTTATTTTTTATTTACCAAAGGGTCCCAAGAAGAGGCAAACGGCTTCCATTGCCAATTGGGTCTGTCAATTGGTCATTCAGGCCAACGGTCTGAAATATAAAGCTCCCCCCTTTCGGTTGAGAGCTCATTCTACCAGGGGTGTAGGAACCGCGTGGGCATCAGATATCTGTAGCTCAGATTTGTAAGGCTGCTTGCTACCTGGTCTTCAGGGCATACGTTCACAAAATTTATCTTGTGGATGTTCGGATAGTCGAGGATTCTGCTTCTGATGGCTATTATTATTTGGCAGGGTGTATCCCTCCTCTCAAGGCTATTGCTTTGGGACGTCCCAGCAGGTAATGAATATTGGCCTGACTCTGTATCCCATGATGATAAAAAAGAAAATAGGATTTTTACGTCATACTTGCCTGTAAAATCCTTTTCTTTTGAGTACATCATGGGACACAGAGGTCCCTCCCCTCTTTTTTGAGGATTCAGTGCTTGCTACAAAACTTATGTGCTCCCTGTATAGGACGGGTTATATAGTGAGGTCACTTCCTGTCTAAAGATCTTTGATCTACCAGTGTCATTCACCTGATGATGAAGTATAACCCAGCAGGTAATGAATATTTGCCTGACTCTGTGTCCCATGATGTACTAAAGAAAAGGATTTTACAGGCAAGTATGATGTAAAAAATAACCTATTTTTCAGAGTATTAAAGGTTTAAAATTCAATCTGTAATACATACTTTTTCTATAGCCTTCAGGTCTAAAAGTATTTTTTGGATAAAGTAGAAAATGATTAAACTCTTCATTTTTTTTTTTTTGTCATCTTAACCATTTGAAAGAGTTCCACTCACCCCACACACACTATTAGATTTTCTGCAGATTTTTGTCTTCAGATTTACCAAAACCATGTAGTGCAGGGGCCTGCCTGATTGCATACAAATTGAAACTCTTAAGGTTTGACCTCATATTATATGGTTTAGGTAAATCTAAAGATAAAAATCTCCAGAAAATCTAATGGTGTGTATGGGGGCCTTACTCTCTTGTGGACAAGTAGGTTAAAGGAACTTTGTCCAGTGGGGAAAATCCCCACTAAGATGAAAAAAACTGTTTCTCTTTGAAGATCTACAATCTTTTCCTGTACAGAGGACAATTGTAACCGTGTAGGTTAAGGAGACATTGATTGCACCTACAGGTAAGCCTTAATCTAGGCTTACCTGTAGGGCCAAGTGGTCTGTAAGGGTTTACAACCATTTTAAGAATAGGGTGGGGATGACTCTGTTTTGGCATATCATGAATTGTAAAACATCTTTCTGAGCTACCTATTTAAAAAAAAAAAAAATATATATATATATATATATATATATATATATATATATATATATATATATATATATATATATATATATATATATATATATATATATATATATATATATATATATATATATATATATATATATATATATATATATATATATATATATATATATATATATATATATATATATATATATATATATATATATATATATATATATATATATATAATTATTTTTTTTTTTAGAACAATGGACTTTTACAAAAGAGATATTTTTGATTCTCTTCATCATAGTCTAAAAACACATTTCATTTACTCACTCACAGCTTTTTGTGAGCTTGAAGCCAAAAATTAAATGTGTATGTTCAAATGCTAGTGCATACTGCTCACAAATCACAGGCATCAATGTTTTAAAGAGACATAATGCAGAATTATAGTGCATCTCAAAAAGTTTATCTCTTAAAAGAAGTTGGGGGCTGAATCCGATTTCCTAATCTGGTTGCCCACCATTTCTTTAGGATAAAAAGGATAAAAAAAACAGCAATTAATATCGTGGCTACTGTTTTTCCTACCTTCCCTCTTTTATCTCCAATTGAACTAGCACACTACATCTATTGTGCATCTAAAAATAAAAAATGTGTTCACCCACTACACCCAGTTATTGCTGGTAGCATGGAATGGGTATAAACATGTCTGGGACAAGATGACTTTGTACCTGTGTGATTTTAAGCCTGACTCTTTATGTATGGCATGCAATGCAATGGCAAGGCTGTGTCAGAAATAGTGCATTTTTTTTCAAGTGTGGTGTCGGCTTAAAATGATGGGCTGCTTTCACACAACACACATAAGGATGATATGAATGGGCCCTACAAATGATATTTGCAAGATCAAGGGAAACTCCTTTAATGATTTGCAAAGCAGGGGTTTTTTTTTTTGTTTTTTTTTACGGGAATTGTTTTTTTTTTTAGTAGGTGCCACACAACTGCACCTTGGATAGAATACAATTAAATGTTTTTGCATGTAGTATATACAATTTCAGCTGTGTATTTTACAGAAAGTGAAAGGAAATCTCTCTAAAATAAGGCAAATCCTATTTAGACCGCTGGCACCAGAACCAGTGTACCCATTGAAAGATGTTTGCTCTGTTCCAGTGACACGCTGAAATTATAGATGTTTCCTCACTTTCAATTCTTGTCATAAATATTGATTTGCAAACCATGAAACCGTAACAAATTGAATGTAATAACTTTCTACTTGTAGGTAATGGACCAAAGCTGAATGGCAACTACAGAATGTATAGTTCTGTTGGGGATCTGCGGTTAACTAATAATTATTATGAATATTATGATGAGGAAATTCCTGCACCACCTTCTATGCCACCTCCTCCACCACCTTCTATGCCCCCTCCCCCACCACCTATAATGATTCCTGCTGCTCCAGCACAAGAAAGTCCGCCTTCATTCGCTCCAGTGTCCCCAAGTTTACCAGACTTCATACCACCCATGCCACATACTTCTGCAACAACCATACCTAATTTTGAGCCTTCAACAGACACTTCCACAGCACCAAAAGTTTCTGAACAACGTCAAACTGATAATGTTTCCAAATGGAAATCGGAAGGATCAAAGAATATGCCTATGACCTTGCCCAACAAGTTTTCTTTAAACGGTGCTGGTTTTCAGCACAGTCAAGGACAGACAACTAAATATATGGATCCCCATTCATCTTTGCCAAAGACCTTTAAAGTCCCTCCTCCTGCCCCAATGAGGATTTCATCAATACAGTTACATGAATCTCAGAATATAAGCTACTCTACAGAACCTCCACAATCGCCTGTACCTTCTAGTTTCAATCCTAGTGTACAAGCCAAACTTTTCTTGACCTCAAATCAAGGGCAGAAATCTTTGAATGATACATTAAATAAAAGAAAGTCAATGCTTATTATGGATGATCTACAGGATCTGTCTCAAATGGATGGTACAATTCAAAGAAATGACAGCATAACAGATTCTACAGCTTCTGGGTCTTTGTCCCTAAAGTCCACCATGAATACAAAGTCACATATTGAACTAGATAATGAACGTAAGACTGTTGGTGATGACAGATGGAAATCCGAGCTTGGATTTATTGATGATGTCCAGAAGCCGTATAACAAAATGTATACAAATGGCAGTGACTTGTCAGGGGTTTCTGAAAAAATTAAGGAGGGATCAAAACGTCCTCTGAGCAGTATTGAATTTAATAAAATGGCATTTAATAAAGATGGATATTTAGCAAAGGAACGTAAAGATACAAAATTTCCTGTAGAGGTTCTCTCTGTGAAACCTATTGTAACAGACATGTCATCAAATACTAACGTACAGCTCAAACAGAATTCCTTAACAAGAGATTTAGGAGAAATGGAAAACAAAATAAAGATGGATAAAGAGGCTCCTCCCACACCACCCTTTATGCCCCCTCCACCACCTCCACCTATGACACCACCCAAACCTCCTGCCATGCCACCACCTCCACCACCATCACATGTCACAATTACACCACAAAAGACCTCTCCTATACCTAATTTTGTTGCTCCACCACCTGCTCCACCTCTTGTGGCCTCTATGCCACCAGTACCTCAGGCATCACCATTGCATCCTCCAAAACCAAAGACAATTTCAGCTTCTTCTACATCACAAGTAAGTATTCCTCCACCAGCACCACCAAAAGCTCCACCAGCACCTCCACCTTTGCCAAGTCAAACTGGTACATCCACCACAGAGCCACAGTTGCCTTTACTTAAGGCACTTCAAGAAAAACAGCAAACACTGAAACAAATCTCTAAAAAGCCCATAGACATTAGACCTGCTCAGATATCTTCTGTTGAAATAACTAGCGATGATAAACAAAAGGTCAGAGTTGGTAAAATTAAGGGTGAGTTAGAAGCTCTCTTCTCTCCAAAGAAAGATGAAAAATTAAGAGATCTTAAAAAGAGTCCGAATGAAAATACACTTGTAAATTCTTTAATGATGAAAGTACCTCACATACCATCTGTATCTAATAAGGAAAATGCTGATGGAGACACATCAGACTGGATACCTAAAAGCAACAACACAAATTTTCATATTCCTGAACCAGACTATTTGCCCATCACGCCCACTCAAACAATGAAGAAACCAACCTATCCAGCTGTGCAAAATATTTCACAACCCATATTTGAAGGCTCTTCTTCAAAACCAGCTTTCTCACAAAAAGCCACAGATGTAGTAAGTACAAAAATGAATGTTATTCCAGCCTACAAGCCTCACCACGAGAGGAATGCATCATCTGGAAGCTTGAGCTTGGACAAATTATCACTTGCAGTTTCGGAAACGGCAGTAGGGAGCTTAAAAAAAGATGATGTTCCATATCATGCAACGTCTCTCATAATACCAGGGGAAGGTATTATTAAACATCCAGCAACTTCATTTAAATCAGAATATCCCATAAAGCAAGAGGAAGGTATAAATAATCATCCATCAACTTCATTGAATTCAGAATCTTTCATGCAACAAGAAGGTGGTATAAATAAACATCCTGTCACTGGTGAGCAGGTTGAAGCCAATTCTCCAATGGCTTTGCTCCTGGCTGCAAAGAAGCGGGCCCAAAAAGGTAATCGTTCTATGCCTCCAGAAAGCAGTAACATGCCTAAAATTTCTGTTTCAAGTCCTTTAACCTCTCAGTATAATGATGTCAAAGCAAATACATTTGTTGTTGTTCCCAAGAAAGAAAACGGGGGACAGTTTAATGAAGAGGAAGTAACCAGTTTTAGTTCTAAATCAAGTAGTAATTTAGGTAATGTTGCAAGATGGGCAGATAAAGATTTTCCATCATCTAGTGTAAATATTTTGGGATTAAATTCACAAAAGGCAGATGATGAAAAGACCAGCTGGATGCATGGTGAGGAAAAAACTGTTAGACAGGTTCCTATGGACAGAAATGAAGACTTCTGGAATGTCAAGTCTTCTGTCATTGAAAACCACAACTCACCCAACAGGTCAAATTTTATGGATGCATACACAGTCAATATATCCTCTGTCCCTTCACCTGTCCCAGCTTCAAAGACCTATGAGGACCGTGATTATGGAATAATACCACCTCCAGCAGAATTCATGAACACTCCACCATCCACACAAATTGACTGGAATCGGAAGGATAGAGTATATGATGGCAACAAATCAAAATTGGATTTGGGATCCCATTATGACTGGAATAATGAAAGTAATCAGTCTTTGGGGTCTCGGAGACTCTCATATAATAGTGACTATAACAAACCCACAACTGATAATTACACTACAGGAATCAGCAGAGATCCACAAAAAGGTTCCCTAATTAAGAAACGACTCTATATGCCGGCTCCAGAAAGCTCAGGGAGCTATGGAAAAAATACACACTCTCTAAGGTCATCGGCTTTGCCAGGGTCTTATAGTCATATGTATACCCAGTCTAGCTCCAGCATGAATCCGGAATCACGACGCTCTGGCAATCCTTCAAGATATATGTCACAGGGAAGGAGACTGTCTTCTGAAAACATGGTACAGAATTTGACTGATATGAAATACAGATCTCAAAACCCTGACTATGGGAAATCAACGAGTAGGTGAGCACACATCTATACCAATTAACCTTAAAATCCCTGAAATTACTAATATAAATGTGCTTATTGTGTGTGTGTGTGTGTATGTGTATATGTATGTGTGTGTGTGTGTGTGTATATATATATATATATATTTTATTTTTTTTATTCGTTTGTTTACTCCTATGCATGTCTTTTTTATCAATGATATCTTAATAGCCCACTAATGCTTTGCAAATGGCCAGTATGCAATCTTATGGCATGTCTGTCTTGCTGCTTGCACGTCTCATTTTGCAGTTATAAGATTTGCACTCGTACAACACTGGATATGTCACCTTTGAGTTTATGATAAATTGTAATGCACAAACTGGTGTGGGCCCTGAGGACTGAAATCGAGAACGAATTATTTCCTTATGGTTCACTATTGTGACTTCAGAGGTGGAGCAAGCACTTTCTTTAACAGCCTATAGGGTGTTACCCTAACATACAGTTGCTATTGTGTGTACTGCATTGAAGAATCGTTCAATTTGGCCATACTCAGCATACCTGTGTTTTTTTAAATTTTTAACCAACTGTGCTATGTGTGGATAGATTTATAGGCTACCTTTTGTCAGAGCTTCGAGGTCTCTGATGGATCTATTATTTAATCATCTTTCCCTGTAGCTTTCCATGAAAAAAAAAAAAAAAGCACCAACATACACAGATCTTCATACTGCATATTTGTTGACTGCAGCATTGGGACTGTGATCTCTTATGGGACACATCAATCACATTACTGCTACCTTTCTTATTTTAGATCTCTGTAGTATGCTGGGTATTCCTTTATAGTTACCAACGCAAAGCAACACCACACCAAGAAATGCATTTGTTTCAGGTTTTAAGTGCTTTGGCTAAACTTTAAGATCAGTTTGAACTACTTTAGTTCAAGTGAATGTCAAAAGTTTGACCAAAGCAGTTAAAAAGGTAAAGCAAATGTACATGTTTTACTGCACCACATTGTTTTGTGCTATTTTGATATTCAAAAGCCATATATAAAAAACGGGGGGGGAGGGGGAGAATGTGGTCGATTTACTAAAACGAGAGTGCAAAATTTAGTGCAGCTGTGTGTAGTAGCCAATCAGATTCTAACTTCAGCTTGTTCAGTTTAGTTGAAAATCTGTCTGTATATGCAGAATAGCATGCTTGTTGTACTCGCTGTGGAATTTAAAGGGGTTTTCCACCCATTTTGTAAGTTTATTAAAAGTCAGCAGCTACAAAAAGTGTAGCTGCTGGCTTTTAATAAACCGACACTTACCTGCTCCACGGCTCCAGCGACGCGCCGGACGGGGCTCCGCTCCTCGCCCCCCCCCTCGCCGGCCGGCGTCTTCATGCTCAGTGTGGGCACCCGGGCGCGACAGCTTTCGGCTTCACGGCCGGGCACCCACTGCGCATGCGCGAGCGGCACTGCGCATGCGCGCGCGGTGCGGCCCGGCGAGGCGCCGTCTGATTGGACAGGCGATCGCCGAGGACCTGTCACGTGTCCTGGGCGATCGCTTACAGCAGCCCCTTCCTGTAGGTGATTAAGCTTAATCGCCTAGGCTTAATCGTCTGCCCGGAAGGAGGAAGTGGGACAGGAAGTCCCACTCCTCCTGAAGCCCCCACTCCCCCCCCCAAAAAAAAAATTACATGCCAAATGTGGCATGTAAGGGGGTGAGGAGTGGGATAAGCGGAAGTTCCAAATTTGGGTGGAACTCCGCTTTAAGGAGTTGGTACTCTGTATTGTGTAAAAGGCTCTTTGATCCTATATGCATAGATCCTTTCCCTCCTGCAGGGTCACTCTGGGCAAGGCCAGATAAGACCGAATAGTCTCCCTTGCACATGCTCAGTTTGATCTATTGTGCAGTAGAGCATATTTCCTTGCTGAGCTAGTCGGGTTACATAGTATTGACATCACACATCTGGGTGTGTATACAGATCCTAAATAACAACCCAGTCCCTCCCTCCCTCCTTCCTCCATACCCAGTAACTAAAAAAGAACACAGTGGGTGAGATGTCACCTTTTGACTCGAGGATGATCTGCCCCCCACAACAGCGTGAGGACCCAGGCTGTAGTGGAAATCTCCTCCTACCTAAGCACTCAACACTCGGGCAGACCCTACAGTTTATCATGTGACAGTGGTATACAGATCAGTTAAAAAGGTATATAGTGATAGGATTCTACGACTGTAATATATCGTGTGTCTCTGAGCTGCAGGGGTTTTTTGTCCCCCTATTTTTTTTTATTTTTTTTTGCCCGGAGTTGTCCTTCTACCCGTGAACGATGGCCCGCTGAGACCATTGTGATGACTTCAGCTCCCCACCTTATTTTATGTAACCAGATTGCCTTGAATCATATTTCGGTATGTGCCTTAGCCAATTTTTGTCATGACCAATGTCTGTTGTTTTCTTCTTTCTGTTGAATGTTTTAAAATTCAATAAACAGATTTACAAAAAAAAAAAAAAGGTGTATATAGTGGCAATATTTTAAAGGAGAAGTCCAGCCTCAGCTTTTTATACTGGGCTTCTTCCAAGGGTCACAGGAGTGCAATTCATTTTGCACTTCTGTGACCTGTTTTCAGCAGGGATCGGGCTGAAGTCAGCTCTCCACTGACGTCACTGCCATCAGTCAAGGCAGCCCGTCATCCCGACTTCCAAGTCTTGATCTGCCAGCTGCCTTGATTGATGGCAGTCTTAGCATTTCGGCGAGCCACTGAGACGGGCGCTCCCCCGCCCCTCCACAGCTAATCGCTCCAATGAGCATGGAAAAGCAGAGAGGAGAGACACTGACTGACAGTCAGCAACTCTCCTCTTGATCTGTGAAAACCAAGCCATCAGTGATGTTTGGTGGCTTGGTTCTCAGTGCGGAGACGGCGGAGGACAGCTGCAGCACCGATCTGATGCTCCATCCACATAGGTAAGTATTAATGTTAAAAGAAGATTTATAACCTGTAAGCACTGCGAAGAGTGTGGATTAACTAAGTTCATATTGCTCTAATTTCCCTTTATATAAAATAGCTGTCTTAAATACCAAGCCATTGACACTGAATTACAGCACCTGTGCAAGGTGAAGAAAATCCTAAAAACTTGACTTGTTGGGGTCCATAGCATGTATAGCCAGCCACTCGGTGTACTCTTGTCAAAATTCCTTTATTGGCTACAAAAGCCAAAAAAGGAACTTTGTCAAGAGTGCACAGAGTGGCCGGCTATATATGATATGGACTACATGTTTTGGGAGTTGAACACCCTAGTCAGAGAACCGGTCTCCAGCTTCTGAATTTGAATACAGCAGTTTTGACAAAAAATAAACCTGGAAGCCAATTGTTTTTTAGGCAGAGCTGCACCAGATTTTGCACTCTTTAGTTATAGTAAATCAACTCAAAGTGTGTGTGTGTGTATGTGTGTGTGTGTGTGTGTGTGTGTGTGTGTATGTGTGTGTGTGTGTGTGTGTGTGTAATATATCATTGCTGATTTTTATTTATTTTTTCAGTAGAGCAGAGCCAAATATCAACGATTTAGTTTGGTTACGAAGTACGAGTAACATATTTAGAATACTAAGTTTGAAAAATTAATTTGTGAAATGTATGCATAATCTTTTATAATGAAGCAACCTAACATACGTTTTGAGCTAATAACTTGGAGTGCACTGTACTATATCCAGTAGAGCAGTCATTCCCAACCTCCATTATCAAGTTCCCTGAAAAGTCATATAGGAGACTTTACCCAAGCTCAACTGCTGTATTCAAATTCAGAAGCTGGAGACCGGTTCTCTGACTAGGGTGTTCAACTCCCAAAACACGAAGTCCATAGCATATATAGCCGGCCACTCTGTGCACTCTTCTCAAAGTTCCTTTTTTGGCTTGTGTAGCCAATAAAGGAATTTTGTCAAGAGTACACAAAGTGGCCGGCTATACATGCTATGGACCCCAACAATTCTTGTTTTGAGGATTTTCTTCACCTTGTACAGGTGCTGTAATTCAATGTCAATGGCTTGGTATTTAAGACAGCTATTTTATATAAGGGGAATTCCCAAAACATGGCCTGTTGGGAGAACTTGGAGAACGAGGTTGGGGAAAAACGTTTTATAGAATACTGTATCCTCTGTAAATTGCATGATCAATTCAATACATTACTAATTTTTTTCTTCCTTTACTACAAACAGATCACAAAGTACCTACCAGCAGGGTATGACTTTCACTGTGAGGCCAGGCACCAGGCAGCCAATTTCTCAGATGTATCAAGGAGGCTACCTCTGAAGGCATCCTGAATACCAACAGCCTACAGTTTTGCCTATAGGCAGATACAAACAAACCTGAAGAAGCTGCTTGTAACTTTGACCTGACGACAAAATACGCAATTTCACACGCTAGTTTGCTAGTACTTCTTATGCTAGACTTTTAGTCATCTTTACACATGTGCAGAAAGGGTATTTATATAACGTGCTACTTGAATGATCTAGATATATACTCAGTTTCGACCCCAGTTGGCATTTTTAGGTGGTGAAAGTGTAGCTATCTATAGCATCCAATGAAATCTCTGTATACTGTGGTCAAAAATTTTAAACCGTTTCTATGGGTTGCTGCACTTTGCACTTATTAAATAGGGCTATATATGTCAGCAGTGCACTTGAAGCAAATAACCTCTACTTTGCACTTCACCCTCTTGGCCTTTGGGGTTGACGTATTCTGTATCGTGTTTGCAGAAAAAAATACTTTTGAGCAGTTCTAACTTTTTGGAACTAACCATACAAAGTTTATTTTATATATATGTTTTTATCTGAGAATTTCTTAGAACTTTGTTATACTTTCCCTTTAAATTCTTTTTTTAATGTTGTTCTTTTACTCGTTATTATGGTCATATATTTGGCTGTACTTGCTTGTCATGAGGTTTATATACAAATTTTATTTTATGATATATCTATTATAAAGATAATGTCTACTATGTAAAAATGATGTACATAATATTATAATAGGAGATCCTTACAAGGATATCTGGCAACAAGCACTTTTTGAATGTATATTCAATGTAAATATATATATATAAATATATATGTCAGGTGTTCTTTTATGTGCATTTGTTTATAGATATTCAGCATTGACCATTTTGGTTTTGCTTTTAAAGAGGATGCGTGATGCTTTTGCATGTTCTTTCCTCAATGTTCTTTTACAGCAATAAAATATTTTATGCAACAGGTAAGAGATTGTTTGTTTGTTTTCCATTGCAAATTTTTTTTCCCAAAGATTGGTAAAGATGACTGCAAATGAAATTATTTTGTTTTTGCTTAATGTCCATTAATATTTTCACAGTTTGGCGGTTCAAAAGTTAGTGTTGGCAGTCTGGTGGCACTCCCTTATCCTTTAGCATTTGAGTGCAGACTAACCAAACCCTTTTGTGTTGCTGAGCGTTCTGCAGTGCTTTTGACTTTATTAAAAGCTATTACTATATTTAATTTAATTACCTTTTACACTTTTTAGGAAAAAAAAGAGTGAAAGAAAATTCAAAGTAAAGGGAATAAATTAAACACTGGGCTCTATTTCTACAAGGAATGTGTGCTGCCCATATGGCCACTGCATGCTCAGATTTTTTTTTTTTACTTGATCGAATTTATATGGTGCACATTGCACCACTTTTAGTCAAAACAAATTTTTTTAGATTGAAATGTTTAATCAATGTGATCCACCATTTCAATACAAAACTACTTTTTTTTAAAATAATTTGCAGGTGACAACTTGGGCAAGGCAACTTGCCAGCAGGGACTACTGTAACAGTTCAAGTATAAAAAAAATCAATTATAGCTGTTACTGATTTTTTTTTTTTTTTTTTTTTTTTTTTATCTGTTGGCCTTTTATGTTAAACCAAACCTTTTTAGCCTTGGATAGGGTAAAAAACGGTTACATTTTATTGAAATAAAAAAAATGTACTATATTGCAACTTACTGGTCCTTACATGTGGTGGCTAAATTTTTTTGATTTCTACATGTAATGAAAAACTTGTTTTTACCACCTGCCAACTGCTCATAGTAAATATACTGCGAGCGCACGATAGGTACAGGCCCAGCCACCTACATGTATGTGACCTGTCTTTCTCTGGGTTTGGGGTGCGCATGCGTGCACCTCCTGTTGACCCTACTTTTTTCTTTTTTTTTTTTCACTGTACTGTTGGCACGGATCTCAGCTGTAGAAGATGCAGGAATGGTCTGTAATATTGCTTTGGACACTGGATGCTGCATTAGGCACTTGGCAGAATACTACACATTTCCAGGACCGTGGTCCTGTTCGTAATGTTGGAAGACTATACCTGAAGTACGGATACAATGAGGGTGAATAATCTGAATCTTTTCTGCTCTGCAGTACAGGTCATGTCTTGATACTTCACTACACATGGCAGATCATAGGCATAAGAGAAATGGGCCAGCAGGCTTTGCCAATTGACGCTCTGGTAATGCCTTCAGGGGTCACTGACCTCTCCCCACAAGGTAAAAATTCTACTAACCTTGACCACTGTCCACAATCTGAGTCACTGTCCCCCTCAACGGCCTTCCTAGATACTTTTGTCGCACCACATCCTTCAGTTTAACTAGAGAGGGGTTCTCTTCCGCAATGTCTGAATTTATAGTGAGTAGGGATGAGCCGAACACCCCCCGGTTCAGTTCGCACCAGAACCTGTGAACAAACCGAAAGTTTGCGCGAACTTTAGAGCCCCATTAAAGTCTATGGGACTCGAACGTTCAAAATCAAAAGTGCTAATTTTAAAGGCTAATATGCAAGTTATTGTGCTAAAAAGGGTCTGTGGACCCGGGTCCTGCCCCAGGGGACATGTATCAATGCAAAAAAAGTTTTAAAAACGGCTGTTTTCTCGGGAGCAGTGATTTTAATGATGCTTAAAGTGAAAAAAAAAAAAATATTACTTTAAATATCGTACCTGCTTGGTTGATTATAGTATGCCTGTGAAGTGGCACGTGTTTCCCGTGTTTAGAACTGTCCCTGCACAAAATGACATTTCTATAGGAAAAAAGTCATTTAAAACTGCTTGCGGCTTTAATGTAATGTCTGGTCCTGTGCAAAGGACACTAAATCAAAATACTGCAGCTCCCTGCCTGTATTTGTATGAGAACACCAGCAGTTGTATTCAGGTAGCTTTAGGTGCACACTGTGCAAAGGACACCAAGTAAAAATACTGCAAATAGCACAATCACCTGCCTGCCTGTCAGTATATTATGAAGAGAATAACAGGAACGGATCTGGCTAAACTGAATATAGTGTATAAATATGTATACAACACCTGGGATGCATATATATCCTCTACACACTGTAACTGAAGCTACCTGACTCGCCTGCCTGCTCCTATCTAACTCAAAATAAATGACACTGTGTCTCTCTCTCTCTCTCTGTCTTTAACCACCACCGCAACACACTATACAAGGCCGCCACGCAGGCGGCCTTATATAGTGTGGGGCGTGTACTAAATCCCCTGAGACATAATTGGCCAAAGCCACCCTGGCTTGAAGTTTAAAAAAAATAAATGATAAAAAAAGCCAATGTGACATGATTGGGGGGGGGAACTAAATTTAGACACCATTTAGATCCGCCGTTGGACCAGACATTACATTAAAGCCGTAAGCAGTTTTAAATGACTTTTTTCTTATAGTAACACCCAGCAGGTACGATATTTAAAGGAATTTTTCAAAAAATCACTTTAAGCATCATTAAAATCACTGCTCCAGTAAAAATGACCGTTTTTAAAACTTTTTTTTTCCATTGATACATGTTCCCTGGGGCAAGACCCGGGTTCTCAAACCCGTTTTATGACAATAACTTGCATATTTAGCCTTAAAAATGAGCACTTTTGAATTCGAACGTTCGAGTCCCATAGACTTCAATGGGGTTCTAAAAGTTTGCGCGAACGTTCGGTCCGTTCGACGATTCTGGTGCGAACCGAACGGGGGGGTGTTCGACTCATCCCTACTGCTGATATTGCTCCATGCTTAAGGATATAATTTCTATACTTACTGATACAGAACATCCTTGCCTTACTTTAAAGCAGCCTATGTTGGCTTGGCCACCTGCCTAGGATTACTATTGCTGCTTCAGTATACCAAAACCTTCCCTGTACTCTTGCTCTTACAGCCTATGTTATATGGTGACTGGCCCCATCCTGTAAAAAAATGTTGTCCCTTCCAAAACATTTTGCCTAGTAGTACTTGAGGAGAGAGCTTCTAAAGAAATGGGTAGTCCCGTCATGGACCCTGCCACTACCTGCATTTTACTCTATAATTTTTGCCTGTCCATGGCACTTTGAATTTTCTTCAAAGAACTAACTCGTCTTTGCTCTCAGAGCATGCCAGTTGTGGGATACTTTGATAACCTCCTGCTAAAGGAACAGGCTCCATCAGCCAATGTACCAACACAGTTAAAGGAACACTAAAGGTTTGTTTTTTTATTAGATCAATTGATTGCTGTAAGCTAGAGCATTTAAATATCACTTACCTCGTTTTTCCTTTTGACCTCCAAAATACAGTAATCCAGGTTTGAAAATGCCATTTCCTGTCTCTCCTCTTATTGCTTTCCACCAGCATCTGAGACGTTTTGCATGGTGGAAAGCAGAATGTGCTCACCCCCTCCCTATGACTACAGCCCTGCGTGAAAATGCTCTCTTATCCCTCACAGGCATGGAAGCTAAGCCCAATGGGAACTGTAGTTCCCATTAGGCCGTGATGTAGCAAGAATGAATGCGCACCGCAAACCAGGAAGTCAGTGAGAACAACAATTCAGGAGTGACAGAGGTGAATAAAACAGCTCGATTTCAACAGGTATCGAACTAGTTATAATGCAAAACATTAATTTTTACTTTATCAACTACTGTCAGACTTTAATTTAAGAGGAAAATATTTTTGTCTTTACAACCCCTTTAAGACCCTACGGAGATTCAGATGGATCCTAAATCTCCAGAAACTAATGCTGAATCAAACTCATCATTTGGAGTATCTGGGCCTAATCTTGAAAATGGATTTGTTCAGGGTCTTCCTTCCCCTGAATAGGCTCCCATCTCTCCTCTCCCATGTTCAGACGCTATGACACAGGAGCTCCCTTTGCATGAAAATTATGGGACTAATGGTAGCCCAATTTTTGAGGTATCACTGAATGCCTAGTTTCATTCCAGCCATCGCAGCTAACATTTTGGCAGCATAGGACATGCAAACTCAGTCTCTAGAATTATCTTGTATGGCTGGAAATACAAAAATCCTTTCTCCCGATGACCTGGAAGGTCAAGCTGTGGAGGAGATGCTCATCAGTGGAAACGCTGCTTACAAACAATATACTGGAACTTTAGGGCTATTTGGTGCAAGGCCAGCTAACCACAGTTCAGTTGGACAATGCCACAGTAGTGACATAAATCAACCATCAAGGAGGCACCAGAAGCAACACATCAGGCAATGCACATCCCAGGAGCGGAAAACTGGCAGGTGGACTTCCTCTGGCATCTAGGTCTGGATTGCAGAGAATTGTCTCTTCACCCAGAGATCTTTTAATCCTCTCTGTCACAAGTGGAGCATGCTGAAAGTGGACTTCCAGGCTCAACGACAAATGGTACCAGTTCATTCCTAGAGCCAGGGACCCTTGGGCCTTCGCAGTGGGTACTTTGGCGCAGTGGAATCCTTTAAACCTGATCTATGCCATTTTCCCTCTAAATCTTATCTACACTACCTAACGCTAGGATTTTTTTTTTCTTGTAAAGTCTACCATTGCACCTCCTAAAGTGTACTTTTGCATCATTCGCTCTCATCTACCTCACTTGTCTTCTTCTCGGCTATAGCTTATTTTTGACATTCTGCATAACCTTTTGATCTTAAACTATGATCCTTTGCCCTGTAATGAATTTCAAGATAAAGATTGTACAGATACGTGAACAATAATATTTTGCAAGATACAAATCCTATAAAAGAATGCAGTTTGTAAGGGCTTATTTATATAAGTGCAGACACCCATACAGTGTTTAAGCACCCAGGATAGATGTTCTGTGCAGCTGCAGCCTGTTAAAAACCAATGACAGGCTGACTGATATAGCAACTGTGTGGATCTTCCCACACATCCTAGAGTTTACATCCAAACAGTAGCACATTTATGGCTCTGAATGGAGACTGTGCAAGAAGATCCATACAGATGTTACTGTCATTAATTTTTATCTTCTTGCACAGTCTGCATTCAGAGCCATAAATGTGTCACTGTTTGGATGTAAACTCTAGGATGTGTGGGAAGATCCACACCGTTGCTATATCAGTCAGCCCGTCATTGGTTTTCAACAGGCTGCTGGGCATCATGGCACATTTTGTCATTTCTGGGTTCAAAAAACACTTGCCCCTTGTGCCTGTGTGATTGAGCCTTAGGTAACTTCAACCTTGCACTTGGACAGTTGTACAGGCTCCTCTCCTTACTGAAATAGCTTACTCTAATTTCACTCCAAACTGTGAGCTTCTCTCAGTGTGCACAATACTCTATAATATGTCAGATAGAGTTCACCTTTCTGGCTAAAAGATGATCAGTATCAGCTAGTCATTTAACCCCACCTTTACAGTTCCTGATCTACCCCTTTCATACTTTTGGATTTTTGTTCTTTTAATCAGGAAGGCTAAGCATCACAAGGTGGCCTTGTGATCTATCAAATGGTGACAACTGTGGGCAATACCTGCATAACACGTTGAGACTTCCACTTGTAGATTCCATAGGAAGCCTTTGTAAAAGGGTGAATATTCATTCACCGATCATCTCTGCACTGAATTAAGCTAGAAATTACAAGTTTCTCATCACTTTATTTCAGAGTTGTCATTCCCCGACTGTTTTGGCCAGGGAAGAAGAGGATTACATTCAATCTGTGCTTTATCAGCCTCATGGGGCTGACACCATGGGCCTAATAGACCCCTGATGTCTGCTTTTAAAAATAATCTCTCATGTAAATTAAGTTAAAACATAGACAACTTGCTCCCTATGTAAAAGCAATACAGTTAAGTGAAAAACAAAAGTTTAAAAATGAAAGTTACTCTAAATCAATAACAAAAGCCAATAAAAATGCAAGGGCATGCATCAAGTGCAAACATGTATGAAAAAGATGATTGTGCTACACATATCTGTTATTGGCGTGCATGTCAGAATTCTAGGACCTTTTTTTAATGTTAATTCTAAACTGATGACCTGTAAGGTTTTTCAAAGCATTGCTGAAGGCCAATTTTGGATAACAAAGTTTCTTGCCATTTCACGAGTGTGTGAAATTTTAAGGCTTTTATCTATTTGACACAACCTCGCCTTTTTTATATTTTACCCAAAAATTGGTTAATTGCATGGGTGTGTGTGTGCACTGAAATTAAGTTCTAGTTTATGGGTTTGATAAACAGTTGGTCAATATCATGCAACCTAAAAATTTCCAACTACCACTATTTTATTTTCAATTGTCTTTACTTTCAGAGAATATATATAATATTTGGAGGTTTTAACTGGTTTCTTTTGGTATGGATTTTACATTCCACAAACATATCTTTTGAGATACTGATCCATGCTGACCTGATTGCGTCATGCATTTTCTTCAGATTCCTCAGCTGCACATTCATGTTGTAAATTTCCTGTTCTACTGCATACCAAAGATGTTTTGTTGAGTTGAGATCCAGTGACTGGACAGGCCACTTAAGAACTCTGAATACATTGGCATTAGTGATGAGCTCAGTCTGAACCTAAGCGAGCCTGCCAGGAAGCTGTCACCTGTACTGGGCCAATCATCTTTGGATAGGGTGTGTAGTACATTTAGCTGCATGGTGGCGAACACCTTGCCCAATTATGATTGGCATAGTACAGGTGACCGCTTCCTGGTGGGCTCATTTAGGTGGGTTGAGCCTGGGAACCGAAAATGCTTCAGCTCATCCCTAATTGACATATTCATGAGTCCAGAGAGGAGTTTTGATTACTATTCAGTCTCAGCTTCCCGATCATGACTGAGAGTGGAACATGATGTGGTCCTTTGCTATTGTAGTCTATGCGCCTCAAGTTTCAATGTGATGTGCATTCAGAGATGGTTTTCTGCTCATCACGTTGGTAAGAGTGGTTTATTTAAAGCGTAACTCTTTTGTTGAGAAAAAAAACATTCCCCTCTGAGTGATCTGTGTACATTGCAAGGAGTATAACAAACTTAGTTGCAGATTCCTACCTTTTGTTGTTCTGAAGAAATTTGTGTGTGTTTGTGCCTCTGTTCTAAGTGGGTCTAATGGGAGTGGTTTCATAATTAACTGTTAAGTGTGCAGCTGGAAAGTATTAATGATGAAATCTGCTGCGCCTGTAACCCTTTAGATGTGTTCTCATCAAAAAAAATCTCTCCAAAAAAATCAATTTTTGTTGCAGGGGATGCCTAAACTGCTTTGTTACTGTGTAATTTAAGCCCTGAGCTTTGAGAAAGCTATTCATGATTTACTAAAGGAGTATAGACTGTTCACTTAATACATTTTCACTAGACTTAAAAGAGAAGTAGAGTTTTTTTATTTTAGGAATCATACTTACCTTGGTGGATGCAGCATCAGTCCCCCGGTGCCTTTGCATTGAGACCTGAGCGATCGAACTCTGTCAATCGCCAAGCAGAGAGCTTTAGACTGTTAGTCACTGCTCTCTGCTCTACTCCCTCCTCACTCATTGGAGCACTGGGCTGTGGAGGGGGTGGCCGGCTCAGGCTCTCAGCGGCAAGCTGAGTGACTGAGCCGGGTGTCAGTTTAGGCACCTGGCGAATCCTGACTCTGTGGTCATGATGAAGCAGTGCCTGGACTGACAGCATTGACATCAGCAGAGAGCGGACTTCAGCCCGCTCCCTGCTGAGAAGGGGGTCACAGGAGTGCAAAACAAACTGCATTCTTGTGAACCACAGAAGAAGTCCAGCCAGATAAACTTTAGCTGGACTTCTCCTTTTTAACTATGCAATGTTAGTACAGAGATCTTCACTGCTGTGCTACTGTGTTCTGACAGGGAGCCAATCTGCCCCCCCCCCCCCCCGCCAGAACACTCCAGTCAACAAGTGCCGATCCGCAGACCTTTTTCGGTCATGCCCCTTCGATTGAAGCTGGTCCGGCTGCAGTACACATGGACCAAATGTCAGTCGTTTTCTATTGAACCGGCTGATGCTGCCCGTCATTTGGTCGCGTGTACTAGACTTTACCCCATAAAAAAAAGAAAAACTTTCAGTTATAGATACACGTTAATGCGACCGCCAACAGCTGTACATTTATAGATAATTAAACCATATATGTTAGAATACATGGTTGAATCATTGCTAATTTTATGGTAACAAATGATAGTCATACCAAGTATACAAAACAATATATCAAAAGCAAAAGTGGTCTAATTATGGTTGGTAACAAAACAAATGTTGAACTTGTATGAGAAAGTTGCAAGTAATGTTCTTATATACACCAAAACAGAAATCTGCGCTCATGGAAGTCCACAGAAATAAATCAGCCCAAAATCAAGGGGGGGAGAACTCATTAATTAGTAAAGTCTATATTGAGGAAAAAACAGTCCTTTAATTAGAAATCAACTTCAAAAAACAAAATTAACATTTAGGCAGTCTGAATTTGAAAGACTATTCACAGTGACCAGATTCCATATTGCACATATAGAGTATCTCCTGCTGTCTCCTTACGCTGTTGGGGACCTGATGGGTTGGGGACCTGATGGATGTTGCCTTACTCACTGTAGCCGAACGGTGCGGAATTTCATAGATGACTGTGAAAAAGCGCTCGTAAGCGCGAAACTTCTAATCGTTTCCCCCTTTTAATGGAAGTTTCATCCTAATTTTATGACTTTTTCAACTTCATTCCATTGATTTTTTTGAACAGCTTGCAATTATCAGCACAGGAGAGCGTACTTTGCTATCTCCCCACCAGAGGGCACTCAGGATTTCCCTGTATTGAAGCTACGCTACGTCTCAGACGTGTGACGTCCGCGCGCTCACACAGGGAGAGCGTCCGCTCCCCCAGACCGAACCAGTCCCCGGCGGCTGGAGTCACGGACAGACCCGGCGTCCACTACACGGAGGCGACAGAAATTCCGCACCATTCGGCTACAGTGAGTAAGGCAACATCCATCAGGTCCCCAACAGCGTCCCGGTGTACATCGCCCCGGCAAGGTACTGTGGGCTTGATCTGCGGTGGGTGTATCAGAGCAAGTCAGTGAGCTTTGACCCCCTTGTGAGACGTAAGGAGACAGCAGGAGATACTCTATATGTGCAATATGGAATCTGGTCACTGTGAATAGTCTTTCAAATTCAGACTGCCTAAATGTTAATTTTGTTTTTTGAAGTTGATTTCTAATTAAAGGACTGTTTTTTCCTCAATATAGACTTTACTAATTAATGAGTTCTCCCCCCCTTGATTTTGGGCTGATTTATTTCTGTGGACTTCCATGAGCGCAGATTTCTGTTTTGGTGTATATCTGTATTATTGGTACTTCCGGGTACCATTGATTCTGCAGCACTGGTTGGTTCACGCCCTGTATGATGGTTGACATATTCCTTGGGACACCAGTTTTTTTCCCATAGAGCGCTAGTGAATGTTTTTCTGTGTCTAAGTAATGTTCTTAGTTGGCACTGTTTTAAGGCAATCAGTACGCCCTTCCACTGTATCTTAGATCAAATCTTTGAAACAAGTTGGTATTAGTGCTTGAGTCTTAGGCCCCGTACATCGACACGTCCGCTGGGAGATTTTGGTCTGATGGCTGAACGCGGTGACATAGACAACACTGACGTTTTCTATCGCGCGAGTTCAATGCTTCCACGCATGCGTCGAATCAATTTGACGCATGCGCGGGATTTCTGTCCGCTGGTTAGACGTACTAACCAGCGGACCTGTACGCCGGACAGCTTCCCAGCGGACATGTTTCTTAGCATGCTAAGAAACATTTGTCTGCTGGAAATCTGTCCGCTAGCCTGTACACACGATCGGATCTGTCCGCTGACACTGGCCGGCGGACCAGTTCAGCGGACGTGTTCGTTTGTGTGTACAAGGCCTAAGAAGAAAAGCCTGGGCTACTTGAGCAAAGAAAAAGTAGTCTTTTATAAAAGGTTAAAGGAAAGATAAAGTGGGGTTATGGGAAAAAAGAAAGGGGGAATAAGGATTCCACTCACTGAAAAGTTGGTACTTCGCAAATTTAAGTAGTGAACAAGCTGGAAAGTGCCATATCCACAACCACCCAGTGCTTAGGCCCCCTCCCTCCATTCTCTGCCCTGCCCCTGATCAAGTGAGTACACTAAGGTAAGGGGGAGCTTTGGGAACCCTGATTTAATGGGGAATGCTGGGAATTCTTATGTAAGTGGGGGATTTGGTAAGCAGAAACACCCTTGCATCATTCCATTTTATACCACAGTGTTCCCCCGAAAAAAAAAAAAAAAATTGCTGTGTGCCGCTAAAGTGTTCAAGTTTGGCTTGAAGAAAAATTGGCAACCCACACGAAAACTGCAGCTACATTGCGGTGACCATACACTGTGTATGAGCTGATTGGAGGAAAGGCACACACCCCCCTCCACATAGGCAGAGGAACAAAGAAACATGCAGAGCTGTGCTGTGAATAAACCAGTGCTCTCCTAATCTCCTTCTAATCACCCTCCCTGACACAAATTTCCAACTGTTTTTATCTCCTGTGTTGAAAAGCTTGTCAGAAGTACTCATGCTGATAACAAAGGAACGGAGCAGCATAATGACACAGGACATAGTGCTTTGGAGAGAGATAAGTAAACACTACAGATAGCTTTGCCCAGGTCAGATTTCAAGAATTTACATCCACTTTAAAGGATTAGGAAAGAAAATATTGTATGACCTCACTCTTTTACAGTGTGTTGTTGCACACGTTAAATTGTACCATGTCACATGTGTTACGTTTAAGGTGGCTCCTTCAATTTAAATACCCTGCCAACACACCACAATGCAACCAAAAATGCACCTTCATGACGTGTGTTGTGATGCACTGAAGTAGTGGTGAGTTGACCGCTACTGTGCATTGGGGTGCTATTCAAAATGAATGATACTGCACAGGCATGTGTTGAAGTGGGCTAAGTAACACATGTAAAATACATGTATTCTCAAGCATTGCCCCAACACAATTGGGCCTTCAGGGGATTAATTTTGGTATACTGCTAAATAGGGGTAGCTATATGGCCACCAGCACATGTACAGTGTTTACCACACTCATGTGAAGGAGATCTTGTTACTTTGCCACACCCCTCAATGACATCCACCTCTCTGGTTATCCCCCTATGCTCCTGATTCTAGCTTAGCTGAAAAAACATACCAAGTGCTCCTGAATTCAGGAGGAAGGCATAGGACCTCCCTTCACTGACCATGCTTGGGTCTAGTGGCCACTCACTAGACCCAAGCACTGTCACATGATAGAGGAGAATGTAACAAACATGTAAACTGCAAAAGAAAAGAAAACAACTTTATTTCAATAGAAGTCAAGGGACAAATATAGCAAATGTATTTGGACCTCTAAAATGCGCTGGCTACTTTTTGGATTGTTCATCTGACTTTTCTTGAAATAGTCATATCTGGACCTTTTTGGCAGTGGTGTGGCACCTTAGTTTACATTTGTGTTACATTACACACTAAGCCAAGGAGACTATAAGTTCTCAGATCCCCTGGGGTCAGGGTGTAGAAGTCACCTGCCTGGGAACCAGATTACTTAAATCAATATTGGCACAGATCCATTTTCTCCACTTTCCTCAGCATGACAGAGGGTGACATCACTGTTCCCTGTAGGCAAAAGATAGGTATTTTTATGGCATCATAAAAACTCATTACTGGTGTTTCCAAACACTGTAGGTCAGGGTAAGCAACCTTGGGAGTCCAGCTGTGGTGAAACTACAAATCCCATCATGCCTCTGCCGCTAGGAGTCATGCCTGTGATTGTCAGGGTCTTGCAATGTCTCATGGGACTTTGTCATTTTAAAACAGCTGGAGGACCGAGGTTGCAGGTCATGTGCATATTTGGATTGCAAACAGAGCTAGTTTGGGCCACTGGTTCAGGCAGCAGATTGCTGCTTTTTTTCTGAGCTTTCTATTGGGTACAAAGATGAAGAGCTGAATTTGGGAAGGAGCCAGATCCGCAGAAGAAATTTAGCAATTTGTTCCAGAAATGTTTTGATTGGTTTCCAGTGGCCAGTAGCTAGCTCAACACATTGTGTGTAGCCAAGACAGGCCTTATACTGCTCCTGGCTAAAAAATACAGTACATTCTGGCTTCAGAGAGAGAGAGAATTCCCTTTCAACTACTTGTTCTGTAAAGTACACAATTGACTGCCTGTTGATAGGTAGCATGCACAATGTACTGTGTATGGCCTAAATTTAGCCTACGTATTCTAAAATAGTTTTGACAGTATTAAAAACAAAAGTAATTTTCTAGTTCTTGCTCCAAAAATTATACATGATTTAGCTATTGGTGACATTTGGCTATACAGGAGTATAATCCACTTTTCCATGCATGTGCACAGAGATGACGTAACCTTCTTGGCCTTTGTGCATTTATGTGTATGACTTTCCTCTTACAATATATGATGTGACATAGATGTTACCTAAATGAAGGGGGGTTATTGTATTAACCACTTCAGATCCGCGCTATTGACAAAAGACGTCAACAGCGCGGCTCTCAAGTGTCGGGAGGACGTCTTTGGACGTCTTTTTAAAAGCATTACCCGCGCGCGCCACTGGGTAAACACTGTACCGGTGCATCTCTGGGGAGCCGATGCGTGTACCTGGCGGCCGCGATGTCCGCCGGGTACACGCAATCATCGGTAACACAGCAGGGACATGGAGCTCTGTGTGTAAACACAGAGCTCCACGTGCTGTCAGAGGAGAGGAGACCGATCTGTGTCCCTTGTACATAGGGACACAGCATCGGTCACCTCCCCCAGTCACCCCCCACACAGTTAGAACACACCCAGGGAATACATTTAACCCCTTCCTCACCCCTCGTGTTAACCCCTTCCCTGCCAGTCACATTTATACAGTAATTAGTGCATTTTTATAGCACTGATCGCTGTATAAATGTGAATGGTCCCAAATTTGTGTCAAAAGTGTCCGATATGTCCGCCGCAATATCGCAGTCCCAATAAAAATCACAGATCGCCGCCATTACTAGCAAAAAATATATAATAAAGAAAAAACATAATTCTGTCCCCTATTTTGTAGGCGCTATAACTTTTGCGCAAACCAGTCGCTTATTGCGATTATTTTTTTTTTTTTTTTACAAAAATATGTCGAAAAATACGTATCGGCCTTAAAAAAATTGGATATTTATTATAGCAACAAGTAAAAAAAATATATATTTTTTAAATTGTCGCTCTTTTTTTGTTTATAGCGCAAACAATAAAAAACGCAGAGGTGATCAAATACCACCAAAATAAAGCTCTATTTGTGGGGGAAAAAGGACGTCAATTTTGTTTGGGAGCCATGTCGCACGACCGCGCAATTGTCAGTTAAAGCGACGCAGTGCCGGAAGCTGAAATTTCGCCTGGGAACGAAGGGGGTTTATGTGCCCAGTAAGCAAGTGGTTAAAGGGGTTGTAAAGGTTCGTCTTTTATTTTCTAAATTGGTTCCTTTAAGCTAGTGCATTGTTGGTTCACTTACTTTTTCCTTCGATTTCCCTTCTAAATGTTTTTTTTCCTTGTTTGAATTCCTCACTTTCTGTTCCTCCTCAGTAAGCTTTCCACCATTATCCGAGTGGTGGAAAGTCATTTAGAACAGCTTACTGAACACCTTACTGAGGAGAAACAGGAAGTGAGAAATTCAAACAAAGAAAAAAAACATTTAGAAGGAAAATGGAAGGAAAAGGTAAGTGAACCAACAATGCACTAGCTTAAAGGAACCATTTTAGAAAATAAAAAAACGACATTTACAACCCCTTTAAGTATGATGTTGTTGACCGCAATTGAAGATAGGGAGGGTAAAAGCAACAACTGATTTGGTGGTGGTAATAAGCTACATAGCTTGCCCACTGTTTTTTTTTTTTTAATGGACAGACTTGTTTGCAAGATGCCATGGCATAGCAACATAATATTTTCCCAATATGCATCTCAAGTATTCATTTTCAATTTTGAAGTGCATCTTTAAGTGAGATGATACAGGACAAAAAAAAACATTTTTTAGGTAATAAACCACTACACACAAATACCAGTATTATTCCTCCCACTGGCACCAATGCTAGGACATTCTTCCTTTCACATATTATAGTGCCAGGGCCTTCTTTCTCTCATGGCCACCAACGTTGGGGCTTTGTGCTTTCCATGGACATAAATCCTGAGCCATTTTCCTTACACTGACCACTGTTCTTCCTATTAGCTGTCAATGAAATGAGTCGTATGTTTATGAACTCTTATTCAGCTGACATTTCAAATCTCCTGTTATCGTCATTAGACCCACTAACACTTGACCTGTTTCTCTCAAACTGGGTGACTAATGGTATATCCACAATCGGTCTCCTAGTGGAATCTGCCTCAATACGCACATTCACAGAACTACAAAGCAACTAGAACCTTCCTAAAACAGACTTCTACAAATACCTGCGACTCCGGTCCATCTTTACGAACCTCATCAAAAAAAGAACATCGGATGCCTTCAGGTATATAAACTGTTATACAGAGGAACAAAGGGGTCTCTTTCGTCTACCACCTTCTCAACCATAGTCCCTTTTCCAACAAAACTCAATCCATGGACACATGGGAAACAGACCTCTCACAGAAGTTTACCGTGTCTCAATGGCACAAAGCCTCAAAGCTGCTTTTGACTTCCTCAAACTGCATTACCCACTGGGAATCCTCCCTAAAACTCTTATGCCGCGTACACACGGTTGTTTTTTGTGATGAAAAAAAACGTCATTTTTAAAAACGTCATTTAAAATGACCGTGTGTGGGGAATACGTCATTTTATGTCTTCTGAAAAACGACAAAAAAAAAAAATTGGAACATGCTTCAATTTTTTATGTCGTTTTTCAAAACGTCGTTTTTTGTGTCATTTAAAATGATAGTGTGTGGATAAAACAATGTTTAAAACAACGTTTTTAAACCCACGCATGCTCAAAAGCAAGTTATGACGCAAGCTTGAATGAAACAGAGTGCCGTCGTACGCGCTTTGCTAGAGCATTTTGAAAAAACGATGGTGTGTAGGCAACGTCATTTTTAAAAAGAAGTTTGAAAAACGTTGTTTTGTTTCATGATAAAACACGTTGTTTTATTTCATCACAAAAAACGACCGTGTGTACGCGGCATGACACAAATGTTATTATACCCCAGCTAGACTTTCAAGAATGTCCCTGTCTATTTCCTCTGACTGCTGGAGAGACTAACAACCCTGATTCATTTCCTACACATATGGTGGTCCTGCCCCTTGGTCCTAAAGTTCTTGAATTGCGTATTCTCATTCCTGTCCAGTATTTTCCAATTCACCATAGCCTGCCACTCAGCAACAGCATTACCTCTTTTACATTACAAATCTTGGGCTTCCTCGCAATACATCGAATTATAGCAGCCAGGAGAGCAATAGCCTTTGCTTGGAAACAACCCATCTCTAATGACTGGTTACTCTTCATCCAACACCTTAATACACAAACACTGTTTGAACTGATGTTTGCAATCAAAAATGGCAAACAGGCTATATTTTGGAAGCAACGGCTTCACTGGCTGATCCACCCAGAATGTACAGCAAGCATTTAAGTTCCTTTATAACATATACCTGTACTACTAGTTCCTGCACATTTTAGGTGTCATGACAAGGTTACAGAGTAGCTACCATGTATGGTTATCTCTGTACCTAGAGTGTCTGTATGACACCCATTTAAATTACTAAGCGCTATGCACCACCTTTGATATATTTGTGTTGTCTCTGTCTTTTTTTTTTTTTTGGTCTCCCCAGGACATGCATGTAAAGCAATGTATAACTCTAAGATGATTTAATCGTTTTTGCCTTTTTTTTTTCTTCTCTCAAATTATGCTTCTGTGCATACCTTGTACCATCTGTTTATACCTTTAATAAAGTAAAAAAATATTGATTAAAAAATAAATAGTTATATCAACTTAACTGTCCTGTTGTCATAGGAGGCCTGACAAGTCGCTTATGTGATAGTATATGCTGAGTGAAAGGTACAATTTACTGAGGCAATAGGGGTCTTGAACCACTAATGCCTCCTCTGCATGCCTCCCAACAAGACTAGAGTATAGTCTCTACTTAATCAGTTTTTTTTTTCTGCCACATTGGCTGGGATCTGACAGCACCCAACTCAGAAGTGCTCAAAACTAAGCGCTTTTAGGTTAATTGACCACAGGGCTGATTGAGAAATGTTTGCTTCTCTGCTCCCTTTTGCTCTCTGTCCTGAAAGTGGTGATAGATGTCTTAGGATTACAGAGGGCACAACTGAGCTTGGAATGCATACCTTACACAGCAAAAAAGAAAAGGTTTGATCATTTGCCTCCATCCCTATTTATATGAAAAGGGGGTGGGGGTTGGGACTTTAAATGAGGCATGTAATTAACAGTTGGTATATATAGCATGGTATAGATTATTATACATACAAATATTGTTAATAATAAATATTTGCTGTATTAACAATATTTGTATGTATAATCTTTACCATGTTCTATATACCAATGGTTGATTACATGCTTCGATTAAAGTCCCAATCTCCCATCCCCCTTTTTTACATACCTCACATGCCACAGGCTCACTAAGTGCAGTTCACCTGGTCCACTACCTACCTCTGTCCCTTTTCCTGCAACCTTCACTGTGAAACCCTGCCCAGAGACACACAGTTTATCTTAACAAAGTGTCCCTGCCTGGCCCGCGTTCTCATGTGCACGCACGCCATTGCCTTATTCATTGCGGCCTCCAGTGGTCCTGTGGAGTACGGCTCTTCCTATAAAAAATACAAATTGTGTAGGAAGCGCACCAATTAATTCAGCAGCTGGCATGCAGGGTGACTATACAAAACCTTGTGAATAAACAAAAATAGTACAAGCGCAGGGCTTGATAGATGTGGTGTCCTAGATATGTATTAAATACAGTAAACTGAATAAAACTGTGAAAAGAGTGTCCACAATGTGTAGAAAATTCATCCAATATATAAACTCTTGATGCGCTCACCCAAAACATCTAGCAGAAAGTGATATCCAGTGAAATCCACCAAAAAGCTGTGAAAAATTCCAGTGCAAGTGAGCCTCCACCCAACATATGCACTCACCAGAAATAACACATAAAGGAGCTTCAATACTTCAATACTCCCTAGCAGGCACTCCACGTCACTTCTAGTTAGTGTGTACTCCTTCTCCCAGAAACCAACAAACTGCACATAAAATGTTCGCCAACCAGGAGCCCAAAAATGCTTATATGATGTTGTATTTCACTGTAAAGTTTTAAAAGCACATATATATAAATGCTGCAGCATTCTAAAACAAAAAAGACAAGTCAGCCAGACTTACAATGGCAGGCGCAGCCCCAAATATGTGGATTCAGCGGGATGACGTCAGTACGTAGGTCCCTCCTGACGTGTTTCGTGTGCACACACTTTATAAAGGGGGCCACATTTTTCTATAGGAATGAATGGGGCGGTAACATGCTTGAGCAGGAAGAATAGTGTACTTAAGAACAGTTTGTAACAATGTACCTGTCCTATAAATTATTGCATTTTTTGCTTTCAAATAGTGTAAGAGATAAGCAGAGCTGAAAAAAGCATCAGTGAGTTTAACTGATCATTTGTTTTCATATGGATGCCTCTTGGCTACACAACTGGTACATACTGGTGGTATGTCAAGGGTGCATGCTTTGCTCACATACTTTGTGCTAAAATGTACCTTGTGAAGTATGGTGCAAAAAAATACCAAAATGTGAAAAACAAAAAGCATAAATGGATCAGGTGTTTGGTTTTGTACCTGTTATGAAGTGGAGAGTTTATTTTTCATTTTTCTATATGGAATTGAACTTACAGCCTGACCTAAGAGGTAAATCTTGAGTTAACAAGGATATTTTCTCCAGGGTCTGTAGTTAATACTTTTACATAACACACACTGTTCCTTGCAGCACTTGCAAGGACATGACCAATGGATTTCATGGCAATCTGCTTATCTTGAAGATAAGTAAGGAGATCACGTTAACTTGCTTCTCTGCTGAACAAGGGGGGTCATACTCTGTTACACATTTATAGATAAATCCTGTGAACACAGAGCAAAGGTCACATTTGTCATTTTGTACAGTATAAAATATGACATCTTGTTTTAAAGCTGATAACTTCTGCTCAGCTCTTCTTCCTTACTTCACACAGCATTTCACCAGCAAAAACATTAAACGAGTCAAAATGTTTTATATACTGTATGCAGATTTATGATGATCCTTAATAAACTAAGCTAAAGGCAAGCTTGCTTTCAGAGCTTGAAATGTCATCCCTTGACAAAGGAGATGGGGCCTCAGAAATGTGTCGCGCCCCACCCCTCTACCTGTCATGTTATGCCGGTTGCCTTTCTGCTAGTGCCGAGAGCGAGAGGAGAGACGCCGCAGATCCGCCATCGCCCAGCGGGTCCCTACCTGTTGCTGCCATTGGTCCTTTCACATTGTTGTGAGCTGTCATACATTTCTTCTCGGACAATTGGAGCAGATTACAGATTTCCTTGATGTAAATGATACTTCAACTAAAGTGTTGTTTTTATTCATATACTTACCTGGCGCCCTGCTTTGTTTCTTTTTGCATATTTAGATCTGCAACTGATATGGTGATGCATTTGTGATCAATTATGACACTAGCCATTTGAGGGTTTTAATGTTCAGCTGACATAAGCACGTTGGCAAATGAAACAGTTAGCACGGAAGCATGCTTTGACTTTAGCATACTGTGCACATGAGCTAGTAGGCACAATGTAAATAAATATACTGCCGACAACAACATTGGTATGTTTCATTGAATATTTTGAAGACTTCTAACTACTGCTTTTTTTTGGGATTGTGGTTTTAAATTTGCGTTTGAATTATCGGGGGGGGGGTTGGAACATGGCACCAGCACTATTCAGAAAAAGAGTCACCCTTGGGATTTTAAACGAGGTGGTCATAGTTTTTACCACTGTGTAACAAAAGTAGTAACAGTATAAATGTTTATTAAAATTGATGTACATACATGAAAAATATAGCATAATAGCTCAGCCAATGGATTTGCACATAATAAAGAGAATGATTAAAATTGATACTAACATTATACAATGCAGTATATACAAATGCACGCATCAGAAAACCCGACGCACGTTTCGCAAGATCATTGCTCGCTTATCAGGGGTGGATGCGGATGGGATGTATCTAAATAGATAAAAAGATGTGTCACAGTGGTAAATGTAAGAACAATGGCAGAATGTGTCTGTTTTCTCAAGCTCAATGAAGATGGAGGGGGCAGATCCCTTTTGGGAGTGTGTTCACTGCAGCTTCACAGAAGATATGCAACGATTAACCATTGCAGGGCCAGATGTTAAGTAGCAGAAAGAGGACAGAGCATCCCTGCACCCAAGATGTCTGCAATGTCGGACATACTTCATTACCAGTAAGTTAGGTCACTAAGGCTATAGAGAACTTTTTTTCTTTTTGCTAAACTTCAGCCTAAAAATTCCCTTACCATTTTCCCCTTTGCAAATGTAGCTCACCTTCCTTCCAAATGTCTATACTTACCTAGATCTCAATGTCAATACCCTCTGCAATGCTCCCCTGGCTTCTGCAACTGATATCCGAAAAACTGTCTCTTATCCTGATCAGGTAAAAAGGTCTATACCTAGATATAGAGGCTTAAGGGGAAAGGTTGGCTATATCTGCCAAAAGTATAACTAAAGATAAAACTTTTTTTCTGTTTTAGATAGAGTGGAGAGGGATTATAACACTTGTCAATATTTATTACTGTCTGTGCCCCCAGTAAGGAGATTCACGCTCTCAATTTGTTTACCATTATAATTGAAAGTGAAGGTAAAAGAAAATCCCAAATTTTGGGTTGTCCCCAGAAAAGTAATAGTGGGCACATCTTTCGGTGATCTGGGGGTCCACAAGGAATTCCCTTAATTTGCAGGGATTTCCTCTCACATGTGGGAGGAACGACGTTCTGATGTCACCGTGTTGTGCGCCAGACCCAGAAGATATGGGTTGCTGAATAGAAGAGCCGGCCGGCTCGATTGTATTTTATATGCCTTATCTCACTTCTTCGATGTAAGTGTGCATTTTTATGTTACTTATAACATTTTTAAGGGTTTTACGCTATGCCAGTCCCTTCCCTTTTTTTATGTGGTGCATCCTGAATTGCTATGTTGTTTAAGACATCTTCTATACAATATTGAACCACACTGAGGGATTTATGCGACCAATATTGACCCCAGGCTGGGATATCAACCATATGCGCATATTGATCTCCTATAATTAGAGATCACATCTATCTGGTAAGCGACAGTGTTATTGTTTGGTGGAGGCACTATCCTGTCAGCACTTTTTCCTGGACTATTGGATTCGTTGAACACTGGGGATATTTAAGTTTATATGGACACTCTGCATTAGTATTTTTTATTATATTCACATTTTTTTACCTTTGACACGTTGTTAATGGTATTCTTAAAGGGTCACTAAAGGATTATTTTTTTTTTAGCTAAATAGCTTCCTTTACCTTACTGCAGTCCTGGTTTCATGTCCTCATTGTTAGTTTTTGCTCTGATGTTGCTGTAATTCTCCTCTGTTTTGGACACTTCCTGGTTGTCTGTTTCCTGATCACCACAGTACTGGGAGATTTTAGTTTTGTTTTCAAACCAATACTGCTCTATGGCACTGTCCAGCACAGATACAGCATAACATGCTTAAACCAAACTAAATGCAAAAACTAAACTAAAAAACTACAGGTACATTATATGATTGATTTTTATCTATTTTTAATCATTTTTAAAAGGAATTAGTTAACTATTATGTCTCTATACCCTGTAAACAGTCATTTCAGCAAAAACATTTTTTTCCTTTAGTGACCCTTTAAGGATTTTTTTGGTTTGTTCACACGGACTGGTATTTATTTACTTGATCATTTTCAGGTTTCTACATAATTTAGGAATTAACCCCTTCTTGTTATCTTATTGAGGTCTCACAGACCTATTTACTGATATCATTTTTTTTCCACTCAGTCGGTGTTTCATAACTTTAATTGATACATTACCTGTCTGTGAAAATGTGTTTCCAGCACGATGGCATCGCGCTGGTTCTCGGCGACAGGGTGCCGACATCTCACTGGAATAGGAAAAGCACATTCCAGTGAGCGCGACATAGAAGCGACGGGGATCCGACTTGGATTCCCGCCAATTCTAGATGCTGTGTTTGGTATGAATCACGAGGGGGAACTCCCTACACTGAAAAACTGGTGTGGGGGTTCCCCCACAATCCATACCAGACCCGTATCCGAGCACGCCACCTGGCCGGCCAGGAAAGGAGTGGAAACGAGCGAGCGCCCCCCCCTCTTGAACCGTACCAGGCCGCATGACCTCAATATAGGGGGGTAGGTGCTCTGGGGCAGGGGGGCACCCTGCGGCCCCCCCACCCCAAAGCACCCTGTCCCCATGTTGATAAGGACAGGGTCTCTTCCCGACAACCCTGGCCGTTGGTTGTCGGGGTCTGCGGGCGGGGGGATTATCAGAATCTGGAAGCCCCCTTTAATAAGGGGGCCCCCAGATACCGGTCCCCCACCCTAGGTGAATGAGTATGGGGTACATCGTACACCTACCCACTTACCTGGGGGAAAAGTGTAAATAAAATAAACACACAACACAGGTTTTTAAAATAATTTATTAATCAGCTCCGCGGGGGGGGGTCTTCTCTGCGCTCGGGGGGGTCTTCTCCCCACTCCAGGGGTCTTCTTCTGACTTCGGGGGTCGTCTTTCGTCTTCTCCACTCTCCGATGTTGTCTCGGCGCTCCCCGGTTCTTCTCCTGCTCACTCTCCGGTGCCTTCTTCGGGGCTTGTCGCCGCTATCTTCTTTGAAGCTCTTTTACTAGCGGTGGCGAGTCCGGTCTTCTTTGTCGCTGTAACGGAATGACCCGGGACAAACAGAGACTTTGTAAGGATGAGGGGTACTCCTGTGCCAGCGTCATTAATAACTCTTATGTCTAGGGTCACCTTATGTCCGATAGGGCCATAGGGTGACTGAGAAATTATGTCCTAAATTACAGGACAGGGGACATTACTGATAGATCATATTGCAGGAGATTGCAAAGTGTTGGTTTATTCTATGACTCATCTCTCTGTGTAGACTGTTGACATGTTAAATGAGGCTGGCTCTTGGAAGGCCTTTCATTGTGTGATAACACTGGCCCAGATTCAGGTAGAATTGCGCGATATTTGCGGGGGAGCAGGGCAACGATTTTGCCCTGCGCCCCCGCAAATATTTTGCGCTGCCCTCGATTCACGGAGCAGTAGCTCCATGAATTGCGAGGGCGCGCCGGCAAATTTCCCTGTCGTAAGCGCGCGCAAGTTAAATGATCCCGCCGGGGGCGGGAATCATTTAAATTAGGCGCGCTCCCGCGCCGAGCGTACAGCGCATGCTCCGTCGGGAAACTTTCCCGACGTGCATTGCGGCAAATGACGTCGCAAGGACGTCATTTGCTTCAAAGTGAACGTGAATGGCGTCCAGCGCCATTCACGAAGCACTTACGCAAACGACGTGAAATTCAAATTTCACGTCGCGGCGGCTATACTTTAGCATTGGCTGCCCCTACTATTAGAAGGGGCAGCCTTGCGCTAAAGTTGCCGTACGGAAACTCCGTACCTGGCTTGCGCGGGGCCCGCGCAAGTTTGTGAATCAGTTGGTAGTATGCAATTTGCATACTACACGCTGATCACAATGGGAGCGCCCCCTAGCGGCAAGCACAAGAATGCAGCCTAAAATCTGCGAGGCATAAGTGCCTTATGCCGCGCAGATTTTAGGCTGCAGTCGGTGTAACGAGGTTCCTGAATCAGGAGCACTCGTTACACCGGAGCAAGTAAGCAATTGCGCCGTGTAACTTATGGTTACACGGGCGCAATTGCTTCTTGAATCTGGGCCACTGTTTAAAGCCTATTGATGATTAGGTGTGAATACCTTTCTGTCGGAGACGGTCCGTCTGTCTAAAGATGTGGATTGAGAAGAAATCATTGTGTGATGGTGTTTTGTTTGAATTCTGTTAATGAAGGAATGTGACTTCTCAGGTGCAGGTGAATCACTTATTGTCGGAGACGTAACGTCTGGGGGATAATTAACTCCTCTATGTAATTATCTAAAAGAATGTGATTAAAGCTCATCTTGTGATGTATGGGTGGGGTGTGGTTTTGTTCCTATGATTACTGTAACCTGTTGTACTGTATATAAGACTGAAAGCTAACCATTAAAGTAGTCTTACATTTGAAACCAGTAACGGAGCAAGTCTCGTTATTCTGGGATGTCTGATGTCTGTTGGATGGTTGGAGTGTCAGATGAGCTGTCGTAGTTGCTGGAAGGTCGTAAACGGTGGTGACCGTTACAGTCGCCTTCTGCCTTCTTTTCTTCCGATGTTGACTGGACGCTCCCTCCCGCTGTAATGCCGAGTGTGCGGTGTGCAACGATTTATTTAGGCCTCTTATGACGTCACAGTCCCAGCATGCTCCGTGACCCACGGAAGAAGAACTGGGGAGCGCCGAGACGACACCGGAGAGTGGAGAAAACGAAAGATGACCTCCAAAGTCAGAAGAAGACCCCTGGAGAGCGGAGAAGACCCCCGGAAAAGACCCCCGGAGCGTGGAGAAGACCCCCGAAGCTGACTAATAAATTATTTTAAAAACCTGTGTTGTGTGTTTATTTTATTTACAATTTTCCTCCAGGTGAATGGGTAGGGGTACGATGTATCCCATACTCATTCACCTAGGGTGGGGGGCCAGTATCTGGGGGGCCCCCTTATTAAATTGGGGATCTGCCACAGTAAACAAGGCAGATCTCAGTTCTGACAGGGGATGACACACTGATTCTGTCTTTCTGCTGTGCAGGAAGACAAATCCGTTTGCCCATTCCCCATACAGTTAGAACAAACAGTGAGGGAACACATTTAACCCCTTAATCGCCCTGATGTTAACCCCTCCCCTGCCAATGTCATTAGTACAATGTCTGTGCATATTTTTAGGACTTATCACTGGTTCCCAAAAAAGTGTCAAAAATGTCAGTTAGGCGTCCGATCTGTCTGCCGCAATTCTGCTAAAGAAAACACAGATCACCACCACTAGCAAAAAAAAAAGAAATAATAAAAATGCCATAAATCTATCCCATTTTTTTATTGGGGGTGTTTTATAGCAGAAAATAATAATTATTTTTTTTTCTTCAAAATTGTAGTTCTTTTTTTATTCTAGTTTATAGCGCAAAAAATAAAAAAACTGCAGAGATGACCAAATACCGCCAAAATAAAGCTCTATTTGTGGGGGAAAAAAGCACATAAATGTTGTTTTGTACAGCGTTGCACGACCACACAATTGTCATATAAAGTGACGCAGTGCTGTATCACAAAAAATGGCCTGGTCAGGAAGTGGGTAAATCCTTCTGGGGCTGAAGTGGTTAAAATCAATATAGTCAAATCAATGCTGCAACAAAACGCACATATAAAATAGTTGCCTTTATCTGATTTTCTTTTGATTTTAGAAGAGGCCAAATGTTAGACAAATATTTGAGTTCCATGTTCACACATTCCACTCTAGAAACAACCTTATGCCCTTTAAAGGTTGACTGCATAAGTATTTCTTGTTTTTCTGAATACAAAAATCAAACACCAGCAACTATTATCCCTGAACATGTAATGTAAAAAAGCCATTCCCACATTTACATAATTATCATCTGTCCCAAAGTTTCAAGAGCCGTCTCAAGTTTTGAACACTGATTCACTACTTCACATTATAATAACTGATTTATGAATATTGTTTTAATTTAATTTTACAGTATATTCATATTTTATCTTGTAGAAATGAAATACTAGTGTGACAGGAGGGCCCGTGGAACCCAGAATCCCTTGGAAAGGTTGGGAAACCATTGTTTTAGCTCCCCATGCACCCCATCCTGGCACAGGGTGACTGAGAAAATATATCTTGGATTACTTAAAATGGGACAGTAATATTTATCCACAATATCTCCCAGGATATATGTAAAGACTATTCTTGGTTTGTTTGATTCTGAACTCTGTTACATGTTAGTTGAGAGAGCTGATCACATTGGCCTCCGTACAATGTAGGAGATGGGCCGACTCCTACTGGAGCCCCTGCTATTGTGAGAAGGTGTCCTGTGTTTATGCTTATGATAATGTATAATCTACTGTATAGTTTGACCTGTAGTGAAATCAGGGGCGGACTGACCATTTGGGCACTATGCCACTAGGGGGCATCAGATTTGTCAGCCTTAGTAAAACCAGGGACAGTATGTAAAAATCTGTGTTTTTAAAAATAATCCCAAGATTATAGCTGCCCCGCCTCTCCAGTACCTTTTCAGTGTATGTATTCTGTGTGTATGTATTGTGTGTCTGTGTATACTGTATATGTATACTGTATGGCCCCATAATCTCCTATTGCTCGGGGGCCCCATAATCTCCTATTGCCTGGGAGTGTTAAAGTATTATGAGCAGAAGGAGGTAGGAACCTCCTCTTCTACTGTATATAAGACTTGTATTCTGGTTCTAATAAACAGTACATGTTCAGCAATCAAGCAAGTATCCTCTTGTTTGTCGTTGTTAGCGGTTGGAATATCTGATATCTAGATTCGGACTGGGAAGAAGTTGTATATGACGAAAGCACTCAAGTGGAGTGTGGGACGTTACGTTACAACTAGTATCAAAAATAACTAAATTTTAATAAATAAATCCATTTTAATATGTCATGATGAGATCTTAGTGCTCTGTTGTCCTCTAGAAAAATAGCATACCTGGCAATCACCTTAGATCCTGTGAAAGTGTCATACAAATACTCCTAAATAAGAACTGAGAATCAAGCTACAACAAGATGTAAGCTGTAAGGACTCATGTCAGAGTTTCCCCTTAGAGGGAAAGCAAGCAAGGAGAGCAGAAGGACTTTAAGGACTATATACGTTCCTGGCTATGGATGGAGGACTTTGGGGAACCCCTGTAAGATACGTCCTACTCCTCAAAGCACTCCATCTCTCCAACTATAAATTGCTGCCGTTTGTAACTGAAGATGTGTGCCATCTCCTGGCATAAGGATGATTGGTGTTGACACTGGCAAACTGCTTAAGTAAATCATTGTTCATGAGGTCTCCTGGTAACCGACTTGAGTGTGGGCTGCTGTGGAGACTTATGTCTGTAAAGCCTGTAGCAGGAATGTGGAAGCACATCTACTGGGTGCAGCATAGGTCAGATAAGTAGTCTCTGAGGGGATTAGCTAATGCTAACTGGGCAAGCCACAAGAATTTCCAATGTCCCAGGATAACCCCATGAGTCCCAGGACAATTCTATCTCAGTGTGCTAAGGGGAACATTTCCTTGTCTTGGCATTAATGAAGTAACTAGTGCATGTGCTATTCATGAAGCCCAGTATGAGGAAGACCACCATTACACAACTAAATCGTTACCGCATAGCAATGTGCTTGTGTTAACATCATAGCAACAATGGCTTCAGAGTTTTTCAAGTATATTATATGAAGGACCAGCCTGAAAGGAGGTACACTCAGAAATTCCACCCTATGTTACATAGTAGGCGAGGTTGAAGACACAAGTCCATCCTATGTGTGTGATTTTATGTCAGTATTACATTGTATAATCCCTGTATATTGTAGTCATTCAGGTGCTTATGATCGCAAGCACCCTGGACAGGTAAGTGTCCTTATTTTAAAAGTCAGCAGCTGCAGTATTTGTAGCTGCTGACTTAAAAAAAACAAAAAAACGGCGGAACTCCGCATTAATCCCCTTTTTAATCCATGCCAATATTCTGTTTGCTTTATTAGCAGCATCTTGGCATTGCATGCCATTGCTGAGCCTGTCATCTACTAAGACCCCCAGGTCCTTTTCCATCCTAGATTCCCCCAGAGGTTCTCCCCTAGTGAGTAGATTTAATTCATATTTTTGCCACCAAAATGCATTATTTTATGTGGGCTTGGTGTGCGTAAGAAAGAGTTTAGGATCAAGTATGAATATATATCATCTGGCTTTGGGTCAGTGACTCAGATAGTATCAATGCAGAACTAAAGTGCTTTTAAGAAAACTTGCTAGCTAGTAAGCTTTTATAGCAGGAAAGATTCTATACGTCTTCCATAACTGCTTTTTCCTAACCTGAGTGCACATTGAGCCACACATGCGCAGCTTAGTGTATAGTCTTTCCATGCTTTGGGTAGCAGAATTAATTAACACCTGTGTGCATGCATGGCATTTTTTCCATCCTGGGCCAGTCAATTGTGGTAACTGAAGATGCCAAACCCATAAGAAGTCTGGGAGAAGATGTCAGTGATATCAATGGAGCAATGAGGAAAATGGCAGAGTGTGTGATAATGTGTAAGTACTCTGTGCATACTTGCACATTATGGCAAGTGCCCGCCTACCACAGTGCAGACTGCAATTCTGCTTGAGCCCAGGTTTACACTGGGTACGTTTTGCTACGATTTGAGATGCGATTTCACATGTGAAATCGCATCTCAAATCGGCGGCATTTGCCGGCAATTGTCGGCAATGACACTGTCCTAATCGGTGCGACGCCGCATCTGCGGCGCTGCACCGATTTCAAAAAGTAGTTCCTGTACTACTTTTTGCGATTTCTGGCCGCGATTTACATTGACATCTGTGCAGAAACCTGCACAGATGTCTCTTAAATTACGGCCGAAATAGGGACTGCCGGCGGGAGTGAAATCGTTCAGCTGAACTGGCACGGCTTCACTCCCGCAGCTCAGTGTGAACCAGGGCTTAAAGTAAATGGCTCATCATAGAAGCCAGATATTCAGCAAGAGGTCATCAATGGAAAAGTACTCCTGATCCCTTTACATCAGACTGTACTCCATTCTGCAGTGCTTGCTATTAAGAACAGCAGATCTGCAAAAGTTTTTCTTATACTCAGTTTCTAAACCCAGGTTCACACTGACAGCGGGATTGAAATTCAGCTGAACTCGCATGATTTCATACATTCCCACATGTCATTCTGACTTTAGGGGCGATTTCAGAGACATCTATGTTGCTGCACAGATGTCTATACAAATGACACCTCAAAGTCACTAAAAGTAGTACAGGAACTAATTTTGGGAATCAGTGCGGGGCCGCAAAGTTGGCGTCGCACCGATTCGGACAGTGCCATTGCAATAGCGAAGGATGTAAACAATCACCAGAGGACCCGGCTGTTGGATCAAGGTATACATGCATCTGTGGAAGGGAAGGGCTGGTTACATTTGGTCAGGGAAAAAGGGGGAAAGGGCACTTTGTCTCTCTCAAAAACAAATCCTGTTCCTCCCCTATCATATACTGTAAAACTACAACAAAATTATTAGATAAAGATACTTACTACAGGAATATTTGCCATTTCACAGATACACTCAAATGCATTAACATGGATTATTGCTTTATTAAAGCTGTCAGTGATACAGTACCATATTTGTGACTATTTTGTATAAATTAATTTCACATGTGTTTAGAAATTTGTATTAAAATAAAATTAGTATTTATTGGAACAAAAAATGAATCGGCTACCATACTAACCTGTAATGTTATGGGACCAGTCAGGAGACTGCGGCATTAAAGATTAAAGCTCTGTATACTGCATTTAACATTTTAGATAAGTCATAATCCCCCTCATCTCTCTTTTTTTTTATTATTCACATTGACGTTTCACCAAAAGTTGTAAACAAACCCATTAACAAACAAATTCTTTTGTAAAACGATCACTGGATGACTCACAATCTTCTCAGTTTACCTTCTCTGTGGTTAATGATTAGCCCCGCTGTGTACTCTTTTTTCTTTTTTTTTCCCACATGTGATGTATTTTGTTGTTGCGAAAAGGTTTTTAAGACAACTGTAAAAATAAGTCTACAGAGCAAGGGAAGTCTTGTAGCAAAAAAAAATAACCACCATTGCATTTCACAAAAGTAAAGGACAATTTGTTAAAAAAATAAAAATAAATCTGTGATCACAGTATACACTTTCATTTTACAACATCAGCATTGTAATAGAAATACAAACAATAGTTATTTTTGACAATACAATATATGCTTATTTGAAAAGTACCTTTCATGCTACGGGTGCTGCCTGTCATCTTTTTCTGTATTCCCTGCATGATTTGCAGCTTCTCCTCTGCTCATTCCTTTTGTTTACTTTCTAAGGACTATATATCCCATGGTACCTTGCTGTCTTCAAGCAGATATGATGTGGAGTATTTGGTGTACTGACTGTGCCTCCTCTAGCTCAGAAGGCAGAATCTGGGAACTGTGGGACACAGCAGTGCATACTCACAGCGCATAGTAAGTAAATGTCACAGAATTCAAGGAGGTAAATGTGTGGGATTTTTCACAAAGTACGTTTTCAAGCTTCACGGTCATTCATAGGTGTAGGCTAGGAAATGAAATAGTTAAAATAGGCAGTATATAGAAATGCATATAAGGTTTTACATTTTTTAACCATAGATACAGTTTACTGTAACTGACCATAATTTCTCCCTATGATGTTTTTCGTGTCTCCCTATCCTCTCTCTATAGTAGCTTCAATACACTGTCACTATGGTTGCTCTGAGCCCCCTTTTTATACGGAGGCTGGAATATCCAAAAACTCCCAATGTTGGCATGTCTGAGCCTGCTGGACATGGTTCAAAGCCATGCAATGCATTATGGACCATAAATTTCAATCTAATTGGATTCACTGTAAAACCAAGGTCACAACAAATCCAGATGTCATCTCTGGTCGGAATAAAGCCAGAATCTCCAGAAGAGTGCATTCCCTACACACAATGAGATTGATTTAGTAAAACTGGGGCATCTGTCGGATATTGTTTTTTCTGCTGGCTGTTTAGCCACTTGATTGCTTTTACACCCTCTGAGGCTTCTCCTGGCTCGTCCATGCGATTGGGGAGCGGGAGAATGAATCAGCTGGCGGCAGCTGCTTACCATAGAGTTGAATGAGAACTGGTCCCCGGCCGTCTCTATGACCTTTCGGAAGCTGGGAGTGTTTTCTTAGCTAGGAAGCCCCCTGGAAAACCTGTTTTTTTTTTTTTTTTTTTTTATTACCTTAGGCTTTCCAGCCCAGAACAGAGATCTGGGGACTTATAGACCCCAGATCTCTCGGCAAAGAGGACCTGTCATGCCCTATTACAAGGGATTTTTACATTCTTTGAAATACGAATAATAATAATTAAAAATTGAAGAAAAAAATGGGAAAATAGAATACACAGGGTAAAGAGAAAGAAAATCTCTTCATGCATACAGCGTAGTGACAAATTGTTGTATCACTCTCAGGGTAATGTGTCCCTACTTGCAGCGCTGCAGACACCAGCAAGTACAAGTGGAACTATAGAAACCACACTCCTGCGACCCAGTTAACTATGCTGGTAGGCAAGTGCCTTTTCACCAAATTAGACCTCGCCTTGCTGGTTTCCTCAGTCCGGAACTTCCCTTCAGTTTTCAGTCTCTCTGTAACATGAGATCCCTGGTACTCCGCTCGGCCGCTCACTGAGTACCGGTGGATAGATGACTCCAGATGTTGTGAAGTATAGACTGGTCCCTCTCTGGCTCGGTCTACGAGGCTGTCACATGGATCCCTCTCTGGCTAGGCGATCCACTCCCTCTAACTTTGGGGCCCAGACTTTTCTGGCCTAGGCGCACTGACAGCAGGCCTGTTGCCTGTTGAAAGATGGCATCCCGAGAGAGCGGGCTGAGGCCTCGTTGGTCTTAAATTAGTTCTCCCAGCAGGCTGTGCATGACGTAGTGCATTTTGGTAGTACAGTGGCCTTGTGGGTAATGCAGTCTCAATCCAACCCTCTGCAATAGAGTCTCTGCTTCTTGTACCACAATGCCCATAATGCTTTGTCCTTGACATAACTGAACCAAACAAGCCTAAATAATATAGCACATGCACAGGACACCATAGGGAGCCAAATTCCTATTTAGGCACAATTTGCAGTCTGTTAAAATACGTTCAATGGTAACACCTTGCTACATACATATTCCGCAGGGCAATGCCCACCCCTCCCATGATATTGTTTTGATACCTGCTTGCTTAATGGCCCAGAAAATGGGCATTTTTAGTTTGACAGAATTGGCTCCTATTAATTTCAGGGCAGTTTGGCTCATCACTAGCGGAGGATATAATAACATATACTGCTTACAATTTCAGGGTAAAAGATCTACTGTGTTGTCATTGTCAATCCAAACAGTAAGTTAGGAGCACACTGATTTTCTGAGAGTTATTTTTCCACAACTTTCAGCACCCTTAATGGGATAAAACATGAGGAAGTTTGCATGTATTTGATAGACGTTCTTTTTTTGCCTTGATGTGCACTTTGATTATAGCAAAACATAATTTCTAAACTGACTGCAAAAACAGAATTGTTATTGTTGCAACTGAGAGCCTTAAGCAATTGTTAACTACTCATATTTGATTGTAAAATTGCCCATGACAAATTAATGTGAAATGACTGAAACCTTTGTCCTAAAATACACAGCGCCGTGGAGCTGAGGATAGAGTGCTGCAATTATGGTTAGTGCCTTACCGGTCAAGGCTCCCTGTAAACTTCAAAGCATTTTCATTTGCACTATAGCATGAGTAAAACACCTATGTAATTAAACTCATACGCAAGCCATTTGCCAGCAGTTTTGGCATTGTTTTCTTATTTATAGCATGGTATCGGAAGACATAACAATGTATGATAAAACCCTAATTTCACATGAGGAGACACTCTTAAAAAGCTATTATCAGTGGTGATTCTAATGAAATCTAGCTAGTCCATGCATTATAGAATTTACAAGCATGTACACATGGGAGAAACATGCATTTTGCACTGTAATGAATGAGCCATAGAGCTTTAAGCACTAAACACAGGGTATTTGTTCAATCTTTACATGCAAATACTAGCATAAATAGTATCAGCCTTCGGTACATTTGCAAAACAAATTTGCTTTCCTGAATCTCTTAAAGTAACAGGAAATTATGGTTTCAAAATATATATTATATTCAGATATGTATTCTTGAAGCTGAACTATACTGTATCTGAGCACCATAAACTGAAGAAGCTAGTTAATTGAATTTTAATATTCACAGCAAACTTGCCCACCCATCCATGTCTCCATGCTTTTACCTTGTTTAAAAATGACTTGATTAAAGACCCCTTTAGCAGTTTTAGCCATGGCCATCTTAAAAGGAAGATGGTTTGTGGAGCATTTACTTCCTGCAATCCATTTGCCCTTAGCTCAGGCATGCAGACAGGAGGGTGTGCTTAGGCGAAAAAGCCCCCCTCCCTTATGACATAATTTTGGCCTAGACCAAAAACAAGAAAGAAAGTGAAGAAATGCAAAAAATCTAAATAAAACAAGTGCATACAAATATACCTTTCTATCTATTTACGAATTCTAGCAGTAAAATAAATAATATAGGTAATGTTGAATGAAAAAGTTTAGTTCCACTTTAACTCAGAAAAGTACCTTCTTCTGCTCCCAGCATCCTCCAAATTTCAGAACTGTAATGTAAATGGGGACTGTGATGGGAAGGGAACTGCACTGTAAAGAGGTACTGTGATATATTGGGGACTGCACTGTAATGATTACAGTGCAATTCCCTTTATATCACAGTGCCCCTTGCAGTCATGCCCCCCACTTTTCACTCTCTGCCTGCCCTGCACTGTCCTACCTTTGGCAGGGCAGAGGCAAGATTCAGCCTGTGTGCCCTCTCCTGACCCACTGACAATGTCATCCTATCAGCAGGGCAGAGGGAAGGAGGAGCTGGAGATCTGCACAGAGAGCGGGAGATTTTTCATATTAACAAGGGGATAATCACCCACTTGTTAACATGATAAGTTGGACAGCTCTCAAGATCTGCAGCTCCTCCCGCCCCCTGCCCTGATGATAGGATGACATCATCGGTGGGTCAGGAGAGCCAAGAGTGGGCACACAGGCTGAATCCTGCCTTTACCCTGCCAAAGGTAGGACTCTGCAGGGAAGGTAGAGTGTAAAAGTAGGCACTGTGACGTTAAAGAAAGAAAAGGAGGTGGCATGACTGCAAGGGGAACTATGATGGGGAGGGGGCTGTGATTGCTAGGGGCACTGTAATATAAAAGGGACTGCACTGTAAAGGGACATTGTAATCATTACAGTGCCCCCTTTACAGTGCAGTCCCCTATATATCACTGTGCCACTTTAAAGTGCAGTTCCCTTTTTTTTCAAGTTTCCTGATGAGGTCCCCCAAACAAATCAGCAAAACTAATTACATATATGTTTTTGTCAGTTAGAATAATTAATGCTAAATATTGGAAGCAGTCGATGGTTCCCCTTGACCGAGTGAAGAATAAACTTAATTGGATCATGGTTAAGGATAGGCTTATGTCAGGGACCTGCCAATAGGCTCCGGCGTGCACGCATGCGCACACTTACTGATGGTCAGAATCAGCACCAGTCACCTATTCATGTGCGCAGGCGCGCCCCACATGCACACGGATATGTGCCAAATGCACGCATCTGTGCGCCAAATGTGCGCGCTCATGCGCCTACTACACGCGCACGTGCACGATGGCAGGAACGCGCGCGTGCTCGTTAATGCGCGATTGGCGCCACTCAGCCTTTAAAAAGCAAGCAGCTGCAGTGACACTTTGCTGTCTGATCTGCAGCGTTGTATCAGTGAAATCTGTGACCTGTTGTAACCTGTTACCTCAAACCGACCCGGCTCCGTCCGACCATCCGACCCTCTCCACTCCGACCCTCTGACTCCGCCCTGCTCTCCTGCCCACCGTTACCAGACCCTGTGCCTGAATCTGACTACGCTTGCTTAACCCACCTGATTATCTGCTAACCCGATTTGCTTCACCAGCTCCTGCTATCCAGTGCCTGTGCCAGCTCCAGAGACGCTGTCTCCTACAACCACCGTCCCGAAGGACCACCAACGGTGCCGGGCTGCTATCATCACCAGTATGGTGTAGTGGTTAGCACTCATGTGATATTAGCATAGTATGGCATATTGGTTAGCACTCCTGTGAAGGAACGAGGTGGTTACCCATGCAGGTAAACAAGGCTCTCCATGAGCATATGCTTTAGTACACCCCATGTGGATGCGGCCTTAAAAGGAATTTAGCAAGAGTAAGTTATGCTGTGTTTATGTGTGCAAATAGGCATTTATTTTAGTTGTTGTAAAAATATCGATTTGATAAACATTTGCGCACATATTCTATGGCCTTAAAAATAAGTAGAACCTTCTGTTTATTCTACGGATCATGTGCTTTCAGAAAATATATATAATTTTTTTGGTATGGTGTAGTGGTTAGCACTCCTGTCATATTAGCATAGTATGGTGTAGTGGTTAGATCTCCTGTCATATTAGCATAGTATGGTGTAGTGGTTAGCACTCCCGTGATATTAGCATAGTAAGGCATAGTGGTTAGCACTCCTGTGATATTAGCATAGTATGGTGTAGTGGTTAGCACCCCTGTCATATTATCATAGTATGGTGTAGTGGTTAGCACTCCTGCCATATTAGCATAGTATGGTGTAGTGGTTAGCACTCCCATGATATTAGCATAGTGGTTAGCACTCCTGTCATATTAGCATAGTATGGCATAGTGGTTAGCACCCCTGTGATATTAGCATAGTATGGTGTCGTTTTTAGCACTCCTGTCATATTAGCATACTATGGCATAGTGGTTAGCACTCCTGTGATATTAACATAGCATGATGTCGTTTTTAGCACTCCTGTCAAATTAGCATAGTATGGCATAGTGGTTAGCACTCCTGTGATATTAGCATAGTATGGTATAGTTTTTAGAACTCCTGTGATATTAGCATAGTATGGTGTAGTGGTTAGCACTTCTGTGATATTAGCATATTATGGTGTAGTGGTTAGCACTCCCGTGATATTAGCATAGTAAGGCATAGTGGTTAGCACCCCTGTGATATTAGCATAGTATGGTGTCGTTTTTAGCACTCCTGTCATATTAGCATACTATGGCATAGTGGTTAGCACTCCTGTGATATTAACATAGCATGATGTAGTTTTTAGCACTCCTGTCAAATTAGCATAGTATGGCATAGTGGTTAGCACTCCTGTGATATTGGCATAGTATGGTATAGTTTTTAGAACTCCTGTGATATTAGCATAGTATGGTGTAGTGGTTAGCACTCCTGTGATATTAGCATATTATGGTGTAGTGGTTAGCACTCCCGTGATATTAGCATAGTAAGGCATAGTGGTTAGCACTCCTGTGATATTAGCATATTATGGCATAGTGGTTAGCACTCCTGTGATATTAGCATAGTATGGTGTCGTTTTTAGCACTCCTGTCATATTAGCATAGTATGGCATAGTGGTTAGCACTCATGTGATATTAGCATAGTATGGCGTATTGGTTAGCACTCCTGTGACATTAGCATAGTATGGTGTAGTGGTTAGCACTCCTGTGATATTAGCATAGTATGGCGTTGTGGTTCGCACTCCCATGATATTAGCATAGTATGGGGTAGTGGTTAGCACTCCTGTGATATTCGCATAGTATGGCGTATTGGTTAGCACTCCTGTGATATTAGCATAGTATGGTGCAGTGGTTAGCACTCCTGTCATATTAGCATAGTATGGTGTAGTGGTTAGCACTTCTGTCATATTAGCATAGTATGGTGTAGTGGTTAGCACTCCCGTGATATTAGCATAGTAAGGCATAGTGGTTAGCACTCCTGTGATATTAGCATAGTATGGCATAGTGGTTAGAACCCCTGTGATATTAGCACAGTATGGTGTAGTTTTTAGCACTCCTGTCATATTAGCATAGTATGGCATAGTGGTTAGCACTCCTTTGATATTAGCATAGTATGGTGTCGTTTTTAGAACTCCTGTGATATTAGCATAGTATGGCATAGTGGTTAGCACTCCTGTGATATTAGCATAGTATGGTGTAGTTTTAGAACTCCTGTCATATTAGCATATTATGGTGTAGTGGTTAGCACTCCCATGATATTAGCATAGCAAGGCATAGTGGTTAGCACTCCTGTGATATTAGCATAGTATGGTGTAGTGGTTAGCACTCATGTGATATTAGCATAGTATGGCATATTGGTTAGCACTCCTGTGATATTAGCATAGTATGGTGTAGTGGTTAGCACTCCTGTGATATTAGCATAGTATGGCGTTGTGGTTCGCACTCCCATGATATTAGCATAGTATGGGGTAGTGGTTAGCACTCCTGTGATATTCGCATAGTATGGTGTATTGGTTAGCACTCCTGTGATATTAGCATAGTATGGTGCAGTGGTTAGCACTTCTGTCATATTAGCATAGTATGGTGTAGTGGTTAGCACTTCTGTAATATTAGCATAGTATGGTGTAGTGGTTAGCACTCCCGTGATATTAGCATAGTAAGGCATAGTGGTTAGAACCCCTGTGATATTAGCACAGTATGGTGTAGTTTTTAGCACTCCTGTCATATTAGCATAGTATGGTGTCGTTTTTAGAACTCCTGTGATATTAGCATAGTATGGTGTAGTGGTTAGCACTCTTGTCATATTAGCATAGTATGGCATAGTGGTTAGCACTCCTGTGATATTAGCATAGTATGATGTCATTTTTAGCACTCCTATCATATTAGCATAGTACGGCATAGTGGTTAGCACTCCTGTGATATTAGCATAGTATGGTGTCGTTTTTAGCACTCCTGTCATATTAGCATAGTTTGGCATAGTGGTTAGCACTCCTGTGATATTAGCATAGTATGGCATAGTGGTTAGCACCCCTGTGATATAAGCATAGTATGGTGTCGTTTTTAGCACTCCTGTCATATTAGCATAGTTTGGCATAGTGGTTAGCACTCCTGTGATATTAGCATTGTATTGTGTAATTTTTAGGACTCCTGTGATATTAGCAAAGTATGGTGTAGTGGTTAGCACCCCTGTCATATTAGCATAGTATGGTGTAGTGGTTAGCACCCCTGTGATATTAGCATAGTATGGCATAGTGGTTAGCACTCCAGTGATATTAGCATAGTATTGTGTAGTTTTTAGCACTCCTGTGATATTAACATAGTATGGTGTAGTGGTTAACACACTTGGCATATCAGCATAGTATGGTGTAGTGGTTAGCACTCCTGTCATATTATCTTAGTATGCAAAAACGGTCAAAAGCAACATGCATAGGATTGATTTGTGCCTTAGCCGGTAAAAATGTGGTAAACACGTGAGTGGATGCTAGCTGCGTTTTTCGACATGCGTTTTTACCGCGATTTGCGTTTTTTATTTTATATATTTTTTATTTTATGATATTAGCATAGTATGGCGTAGTGGTTAGCACTCCTGTGATATTAGCATAGTAAGGCATAGTGGTTAGCACTCCTGTCATATTAGCATAGTATGGCATAGTGGTTAGCACTCCTGTGATATTAGCATAGTATGGTGTAGTTATTAGCACTCCTGTGATATTAGCATATTATGGTGTAGTGGTTAGCACTCCTGTGATATTAGCATAGTATGGTGTAGTGGTTAACACTCCTGTTATATTAGCTTAGTATGCAAAAACGGTCAAAAGCAACATGCATAGGATTGACTTGTGCCTTAGGCGGTAAAACTGAGGTAAAAACGTGAGTGCATGCTTGCTGCGTTTTTCGACATGCGTTTTTACCGCGATTTGCGGTTTGTGTTTTTTGTATAATTTTATTTTTATGTATATGATATTAGCACAGTATGGCGTAGTGGTGAGCACTTCTGTGATATTAGCATAGCATGGCATAGTGGTTAGCACTCCTGTGATATTAGCATAGTATGGCATAGTGGTTAGCACTCCTGTGATATTAGCATAGTATGGTGTAGTGGTTAGCACTCCTGTCATATTAGCATAGTATGGTGTAGTGGTTAGCACTCCTGTCATATTAGCATAGCAAGGCATGGTGGTTAGCACTCCTGTGATATTAACATAGTATGGTGTAGCTTTTATAACTCCTGTGATATTAGCATAGTATGGTGTAGTGGTTAGCACCCCTGTCATATTAGCATATTATGGTGTAGTGGTTAGCACTACTGTGATATTAGCATGGTAAGGCATAGTGGTTAGCACTCCTGTCATATTAGCATAGTATGGCGTAGTGGTTAGCACTCCAGTGATATTAGCATAGTATGGTGTAGTGGTTAACACTCTTGTCATATTAGCACAGTATGGCATAGTGGTTAGCACTCCTGTCATATTATCTTAGTATGCAAAAAACGTCAAAAGCAACATGCATAGGATTGATTTGTGCCTTAGCCGGTAAAAATGCGGTAAAAACGTGAGTGGATGCTTGCTGCGTTTTTCGACATGCGTTTTTACCGCGATTTGCGTTTTTTTTTTCATTTTTATATATATATTTTTATGATATTAGCATAGTATGGCGGAGTGGTCAGCACTCCTGTCAAATTAGCATAGTATGGCGTGGTGGTTAGCACTCCAGTGGTATTAGCATAGTATGGCATAGTGGTTAGCACTCCTGTGATATTAGCATAGTATGGCGTAGTGGTTAGCACACTGATATTAGCATAGTATGGTGTAGTGGTTAGCACTCTTGTGATATTAGCATAGTAGGGCATAGTGGTTAGCACTCCTGTGATATTAGCCGAACTCTTGGAGAGTCTGACACGTGATAAACACGTCCTCTACCAATTTTGAGTCTGAAGAATCTCGTAGGAGAATGGCGTCCAGACATCCCACTATAACAAACCCCCGCTGTCACAGCCGGGCCAGTATCGGGACGAACACCTTGGTGAAAACCCGAGGTGCCGACACCAAGCCGAACAGGAGGGCCACAAATTGAAAATGGTCCTCCCTGACCGCAAAGCACATAAATCTCTTGTGCTTTGAGCATATGGGAACCTGCAGGTACGCGTTCATGACATCCAAGGACGCCAGAAAAAACCCTGATGGAGCGCCGCTATTACCGAGCGAATCGACACCATCCTGAAATTTTGCACATTGACAAAACAAACGAGGGACTTGAGGCCCAGGATTGGACGGACCCCGTCCTCCTTGGGGACTACAAACAGATTGGAGTAAAACCCCTGAGACCGTTCCATCGAGGGAACTGGCACAATCACTCCCCTGACCAGAAGATCCCGGACAGCCCCTGACAGAGCCAACCGGCGAACCGGAGGAAGCCAGAGGATGGAGGGAAATAATCCTGTTTGGTAGTCAAGAGAGAAACTCTAACTTGTAAGAGACCTCCACCGAGCCGCAATTCACAAAGCCAGTCCCCCACCCGAGACACGGGCGGGGGCAGACCTTCAGGCGGAAGCAGGTATGTCCGCAGACTTGTTGGGCTTGCGGTACCAGGTGCGCTGCTGCACCTTAGCTGCTTGCTGGCACCTTAGCACCTTGCAAACCTTCCCCCACCGCACAGGGCGGGCAAAAAAAATGCATGGGGGTAGCAAAGGAGGGTCCTTGCTCATGGCGAGGTCCCTAGCCCTTCCCAGACTGTGGGAACAGCGTGCTCTTACCACCCGTGGCATCCTCAATGATGCCATTCAGGGAAGTCCCAAAAGGACCAGTCATCCTTAAAGGGCAATCCACCAAGGCCTTTTTTGAGGACTAGTCCGCCGACCATCGGAGTGTAACCAGGACCGACTCACAGACAAATTTTCAGACCCAAAACGAATTGTTCAGCCAGGTCCATGCAGGTCTCGGAAGCATCCGGGTCCTGCAGCAAAAAAAACGATGCCCGTACAGTCAGAGTCTGTGACACCAGAGATCCGGTCAAAACCGGTCTCACAGCCAAACCCCCTACCGCGAAGATGGAGCGGGCCACAGCCTCCATTCTCCCATCCGTGGGGTCCTCAAAGGCAGGAGCCCCATCCACATGGTGGCTAGCTCAACCTGGACACTGGAGGGTCCAAAGACAGAGGAGAGACCCACTTTACCAAAAAAGTCCTCCACAAAGGGATAACGGGTCGCAATGCAAAAACTGTCTGCGGCGTATCCCATTCCTTGTAGAACAACTGTCCCAAAAAAAAGGGACACAAGGAAAACATTGTCAGTGCGTGGCGGTTTGCGGGACCCAAAAGGGACTGGCACAGCAGGTGCCCCCGCCCCATCCTCAAGTACTGAGTATCACGCCTGCAGAAAAAATAGCTTCAACAATACCTAACAGCAACCGACCCTGAATCAGAGTCGCTCTCACTGTGCGCGTGGGTTAAGCCCGCATCATCTGACAATACAGTGTCAGAGATATCCCCAGAAGCAGGCCAGGGTGGGGAGCGCTAACATACCCCCCATTCGGCCACTAGTTGCTTCAATCTGGCGAGAAAAAACACCACCGCCATTGCCATAGCAGATGTGGCAGGGGAGGCAGCAAGGATTTAGGCTGGGTTCACACTACTACACTACTTTCATCCTACTTTGCTCTGTGTTCAATGTTTCCCTATGAGAGCGTCTTGTAGCGTCCTACACAAGTCGGACCGACTTTGAAAATGCTCCCTGTACTACTTTTGGTCCTACATTGATCCTACTTCAGGCCCATTGAATATCATTGAAGTCGGACCAAAGTAGTATCCTGTTCATGAAAGTAGGATGGATGTAGGACCAATGTAGGATAAATGTAGGACCAATGTAGCAGAGCAAAGTAGGATGAAAGTAGTGTAGTAGTGTGAACCCAGCCTAACTCAGGCTTACAGGAGAAGAGTACCTGCCCAGGCTCTACAAAGCCCCCCGCTGTGTCACCAACCTGCAAAGCAGAAATACCCACGTCACCTCCCGGCCGTTACAGAGCATGGGGGGCCCCAGGGAAACTCACCACCCCTCCCGGTGCAGCGCGGTCTGAGAAAGCCTGTGCTGAGAAGCCGGCTGCGATGCGTCTGTCTCCCTTAGGCAGATACGCGGTCTTTCTGCAGCGCTAAAACGGCCACACGAGGCCAAACAAATTTCAAGATGGCCGCCGAATGAGTAAAAAAACAGCCTAGGACCACAAGAAATTGTCCGCCTAACTACATAAGGCGCGACTCTGACAAAATGGCGGCCGTTGCGCATTTAAAAAGACAGTGACTCAGCAAAAAACAGCACAGCACAAAATTCACATTCCAGCACACAAAAAGGCCCTGTAGTGAACACACCCCCTGCTACGCACACAGGTCCAGGTGATAGGAGACCCCAGAAAAAAAAACCTCACAGCCATCACCCAAATGGGAAAGGAGGGAGAGGAAATAAGGGAGAGAGGAAAGCAGGGCAAGCCCTCAGTCGACCTCCCAGGGGAAAAGTCCAGCCATACCCACTTACCTGAGCAAGGGGCCACTACTTACCCATCCTGCGACCACCGACTGGAGGTATCCCAGACAGAACCAACGTCTGCTAAACGGCATGGCTGTCGGCCAGACACACTGTGACAAATCCATAAAAGACCGGTCATATGTGTGCCCTAGAACAAGATGTTCCCCGGCCGCCCCTGGAGAAACGGGGCCTGTCATGGATGTCCCAAAGCTGAGCTAAGGGCTGGCACACGCTCGATGGTATAGTATTAGCATAGTATGGGGTAGTGGTTGGCACTCCCATTATATTAGCATAGTAAGGCATAGTGGTTAGCACTCATGTCATATTGGGATAGTATGGCATAGTGGCTAGCACTCCCTTCATATTATCATAGTATGACATAGTGGCTAGCACTCCTGTCATATTAGCATAGTATGGCATAGTTGTTAGCACTTCCGTCATATTATCATAGTATGTTATAGTGGTTAGCATTGCTGTGATATTGGCATAGTATAGCATAGTGGTTAGCACTCATGTGATATGAGCATAGTATGGCGTAGTGGTTAGCATAGTATGACATAGTGTTAGCACTCCTGTCATGTTAGCATAGTATGTTGTAGTGGTTAGCATTCCATTGATATTTGCATAGTATGGTGTAGTGGTTAGAACTCCTGTGATATTAGCATAGTATGGCGTAGTGGTTAGCTCTCCTTTGATATTAGCATAGTATGGTGTAGTGGTTAGCACTGATGTGATATTAGCATAGTATGGTGTAGTGGTTATCACTCCTGTGATATTAGCATAGTATGGTGTAGTGGTTAGCACTGATGTGATATTAGCATAGTATGGTGTAGTGGTTAGCACTCCTGTGATATTAGCATAGTAGTTACCACGCCTGTGATGTTAGCATAGTATGGTGTAGTGGTTAGCACTTCTGTGATATTATCATATTATGGTGTAGTGGTTAGCCCCCCTGTCATATTAGCATAGTATGGTGTAGTGGTTAGCACTCCTGTCATATTAGCATATTATGGTGTAGTGGTTAGCACTCCCATGATATTAGCATAGTAAGGCATAGTGGTTAGCACTCCTGTGATATTAGCATAGTATGGTGTAGTGGTTAGCACTCCCATGATATTAGCATAGTATGGGGTAGTGGTTAGCACTCCTGTGATATTAGCATAGTATGGTGTATTGATTAGCACTCTTGTGATATTAGCATAGTATGGTGTAGTGGTTAGCACTCATGTCATATTGGCATAGTATGGTGTAGTGGTTAGCACTCTTGTCATATTAGCATAGTATGGTGTAGTGGTTAGCACTCCCATGATATTAGCATAGTATGGCATAGTGGTTAGCAATCCTGTGATATTAGCATAGTATGGCATAGTGGTTAGCACCCCTGTGATATTAGCATATTATGGTGTAGTGGTTAGCACCCCTGTGATATTAGCATAGTATGGTGTAGTGGTTAGCACTCCTGTGATATTAGCATAGTATGGTGTAGTGGTTAGCACTGATGTGATATTAGCATAGTATGGTGTAGTGGTTAGCACTCCTGTGATATTAGCATAGTATGGTGTAGTGGTTAGCACTTCTGTGATATTATCATATTATGGTGTAGTGGTTAGCCCCCTGTCATATTAACATAGTATGGTGTAGTGGTTAGCACTCCTGTCATATTAGCATATTATGGTGTAGTGGTTAGCACTCCTATGATATTAGCATAGTAAGGCATAGTGGTTAGCACTCCTGTGATATTAGCATAGTATGGTGTTGTTTTTAGCACTCCTGTCATATTAGCATAGTATGGCATAGTGGTTAGCACTCCTGTGATATTAGCATAGTATGGTGTAGTGGTTAGCACCCCTGTCATATTATCATAGTATGGTGTAGTGGTTAGCACCCCTGTCATATTATCATAGTATGGTGTAGTGGTTAGCACCCCTGTCATATTATCATAGTATGGCGTAGTGGTTAGCACCGTCATAATAGCATAGTATGGTGTAGTCGTTAGCACTCCTTTGATATTAGCATAGTAGGGCATAGTGGTTAGCACTCCTGTGATATTAGCATAGTATGGTGTCGTTTTTAGCACTCCTGTCATATTAGCATAGTATAGCATAGTGGTTAGCACTCCTGTGATATTAGCATTGTATTGTGTAGTTTTTAGGACTCCTGTGATATTAGCAAAGTATGGTGTAGTGGTTAGCACCCCTGTCATATTAGCATAGTATGGTGTAGTGGTTAGCACTCCTGTGATATTAGCATAGTAGGGCATAGTGGTTAGCACTCCTGTCAAATTAGCATAGTATGGTATAGAGGTTAGCACTCCAGTGATATTAGCATAGTATGGTGTCGTTTTTAGCACTCCTGTGATATTAGCATAGTATGGCATAGTGGTTAGCACTCCTGTCATATTAGCATAGAAAGGCATAGTGGTTAGCACTCATGTCATATTAGCACAGTATGGCGTAGTGGTTAGCACTCCTGTCATGTTAGCTTAGTATGCAAAAAAACGTCAAAAGCAACATGCATAGGATTGATTTGTGCATTAACCGCGATTTTCGTTTTTTTAAATATTTATTTTATTTTATGATATTGGCATAGTGGTTAGCACTCCTGTCAAATTAGCATAGTATGGCGTAGTGGTTAGCACTCCTGTGATTTTAGCATAGTATGGCGTAGTGGTTAGCACCCATGTTATATTAACATAGTATGGTGTAGTGGTTAGCACTCCTGTCATATTAGCATAGTATGGTGTAGTGGTTAGCACTCCTGTCATATTAGCATATGATGGTGTAGTGGTTAGCACTCCCGTGATATTAGCATAGTAAGGCATAGTGGTTAGCACTCCTGTGATATTAGCATATTATGGTGTCGTTTTTAGCACTCCTGTCATATTAGCATAGTAAGGCATAGTGGTTAGCACTCCTGTGATATTAGCATATTATGGTGTCGTTTTTAGCACTCCTGTCATATTAGCATAGTATGGCATAGTGGTTAGCAGTCCTGTGATATTAGCATAGTATGGTGTAGTGGTTAACACTCCTGTGATATTAGCATAGTATGGCATAGTGGTTAGCACCCCTGTCATATTATCATAGTATGGTGTAGTGGGTAGCACTCCCATAATATTAGCATAGAAAGGCATAGTGGTTAGCACTCCTGTCATATTAGCATAGTATGGTGTAATTTTTAGCACTCCTGTTATATTAGCATAGTATGGTGTAGTGGTTAGCACTCCTGTGATATTAGCATTGTATGGTGTAGTGGTGTGCACTCCCGTGATATTATCATAGTATGGCGTAGTTGTTAGCACTCCTGTCATATTAGCTTAGTATGCAAAAACGGTCAAAAGCAACATGCATAGGATTGATTAGTGGCTTAGGCGGTAAAAATGCGGTAAAAACGTGAGTGGATGCTTGCTGCGTTTTTACCGCGATTTTAGTGCGATTTGCGGTTATTGTTTTTTTTATATTTTATGATATTAGCATAGTATGGCGTAGTGGTTAGCACTCCAGTGATATTAGCATAGTATGGTGTAGTGGTTAGCACTCCTGCGATATTAGCATAGTATGGCATATTGGTTAGCACTCCTCTGATATTACCATAGTAGGGCATAGTGGTTAGCACTCCTGTCAAATTAGCGTAGTATGGTATAGTGGTTAGCACTCCTGTGATATTAGCATTGTATGGCGTAGTGGTTGGCACTCATGTTATATTGACATAGTATGGTGTAGTGGTTAGCACTCCCGTGATATTAGCATTGTAAGGCATAGTGGTTAGCACTCCTGTGATATTAGCATAGTATGGTGTAGTGGTTAGCACTCCTGTGATATTAGCATTGTAAGGCATAGTGGTTAGCACTCCTGTGATATTAGCATAGTATGGTGTCGTTTTTAGAACTCCTGTGATATTAGCATAGTATGGTGTAGTGGTTAGCACTCCTGTGATATTAGCATAGTAGGTCATAGTGGTTAGCACTCCTGTCATATTAGCATAGTATGGTATAGTGGTTAGCACTCCTGTCATATTAGCATAGTATAATGTAGTGGTTAGCACTCCCGTGATATTAGCATAGTATGGCATAGTGGTTAGCACTCCTGTGATATTAGCATAGTATGCAAAAACTGTCAAAAGTAACATGCATAGGATTGATTTGTGCCTTAGGCGGTAAAAATGCGGTAAAAACGTGAGTGGATGCTTGCTGCGTTTTTCGACACGCGTTTTGCGTTTTTTTTTAATATATATATTTTTTTATGATATTAGAATAGTATGGCATAGTGGTTAGCACTCATGTGATATTAGCATTGTATTGTGTAGTTTTTAGGACTCCTGTGATATTAGCAAAGTATGGTGTAGTGGTTAGCACCCCTGTCATATTAGCATAGTATGGTGTAGTGGTTAGCACTCTTGTGATATTAGCATAGTAGGGCATAGTGGTTAGCACTCCTGTCAAATTAGCATAGTATGGTGTAATTTTTAGCACTCCTGTGATATTAGCATAGTATGGCGTAGTGGTTAGCACCCATGTTATAAATAACATAGTATGGTGTAGTGGTTAGCACTCCTGTGATATTAGCATAGTATGGTGAAGTGGTTAGCACTCCTGTGATATTAGCATAGTAAGGCCGAGTGGTTAGCACTCATGTCATATTAGCATAGTATGATGTAGTGGTTAACACTCTTGTCATATTAGCACAGTATGGCATAGTGGTTAGCACTCCTGTCATATTAGCATAGTATAATGTAGTGGTTAGCACTCCCGTGATATTAGCATAGTATGTCATAGTGGTTAGAACCCCTGTGATATTAGCATAGTATGGTGTCGTTTTTAGCACTCCTGTCATTTTAGCATAGTGGTTAGCACTCCTGTGATATTAGTATTGTGTAGTTTTTAGGACTCCTGTGATACTAGCAAAAAACAATATATATATATATAATTTTGGGGTCTTTAAAAAAAAAAAAAAAAAAAAACACTCTCAAAAGCTATGTGAAAAATGTTAAACATTTTTTGTGTATGTTGGATTTTCACCATTTGGCAAAAAATAAGAAATGAATTACAAATAATTGTCATTCTACAGAATACCTGCATAAGCAAAACCTGTATTAGGGGGTTTATATTCGCTAATAATGATTTTAGTGTATTGTCAGCAAATGTAGGGTTTTTACACACTCTGAAAGCTGAAGATGAAAACCTTCAGATTTGCACATTTACATGTTTGTGTACTCTCAAGTTTCACCATTACGCAAAAAGGCGCAATTTAAAATTTACAAATATTTGATATTTATTAACTCAACACAGGTTGAGCTTTTATATGTAGTAGGAATTCTGGAATATTTGCGGTGTCTTTCCTGTCAATAATAATTTTAGTGAAAATATTGTTTTGATAAACATCTGTGCCATTATGGCAGGGCCTTAAAAATCAGTAACACCTCCTTTTTATTCTACTGGTCATGTGCTTTCAGAAAATACAGTGGAATTTCGGTTTACAAGTAACTGAGTTAATCTTTTTGAAAGACTAGCAACTTTTTAAAAAATAATTATGACTCGGTTTGCGAGTGTTATCTTGCAAAACTAGCAGAATTCAAGCTAATGGGGCCTGCAGTACTGCATTTGGGCTGAGTAGGGGGCGCCGGAGCCAAACGGTGACGATCGGAAAAGTTCGGCTGACCTTGGCAAACCTCGGAAAGGTTTATGAACAGGTCTTTACGAGGTTTGCAGAGGTCAGCCGAACTGTCCTCGGACCTTTCCGAGGCTCTCCGGCGCCCCCGGCTGTATGCGGTATTGCATGCCATTGAAGTCACATAGTTACATAGTTAGTCAGGTTGAAAAAAGACACAAGTCCATCCAGTTCAACCACAAAAAAATAAATAAAGTCAATGCGGAAGAAAATTATTTTCGTTTTCCATGGACTTAAATGAGAAAACTCGCTTTGATTTGCGAGTACTTTGGATTACAAGCATTCTCCTGGAACGGATTATGCTCGTAATCCAAGGTTCCACTGTATATGGTTAGAGGGGACTTTTACAAACCCTGAAAGCTGTAAGGGAAAAACGTATATATATAAAAAAAAAAGCAATGGAAAAATTGAAAAAATTAGCCAGGCAGCCGAGATTAAGTGAAGCCCAGGGCTGGCAGCGAAAAGGTTACATTCGGTGAGTCGAGTGCCCAGTGATCTTTGACTTCTCCCATGTTGCTCAGGTAGATCTCCAACTTTAAAGCCTCGTACACACTATTGGATTTTCTGCAGACAAAGCCTCGGAATTTTGTCCGCAGGGCATTGGCCATGAACTTTTATTGCATACAAAAAACGGCAAATAATTGTTGGCCAACAAACACGAAACAACTTGGTTTTTCAGCTCTGTAGCGCCACCCTTTGCGCAACTTCTAATGTTGCGTTATGGTTAGCATTGCTTCTGAGCATGAGCGTTTGTACTTTGGATTTTTTTCCAACGGACTTCTGTCGACACGATCGGGTAATCCAACAACACACATTTGTTGTCTGGAAATTTTAAAGCATGCTATCCCACATTTGTTGGCAGAAATTTTAACAGTTGTCCAATGGAGCATACAAACTGTCAGATTTACAGACAACTGCCTGCCATCACACAATTCCCATCGGAAAATCTGATCATGTACGGGCCTTAAGTTGACCTACCCCTCCAATAAAGAAGAAAAAAAAAGTCCTTTTTTCTTTAGTTACCCAAAAAATAAACTTTTTATACCCCCCCCCCCCC
>NC_053490.1:333078615-333089501 GCF_905171775.1 Rana temporaria | reverse complement strand
CTGCTTGCTTGAGCCCGTAGATCCCCTTCTTAAGTTTACACACCTGTTCTGGCTTTTGTGGGTCTACAAAGCCCTCTGGTTGTTCCATGTAGATGTCTTCTGTTAAGTCACTGTGTAGGAAAGCGGTTTTTACATCAAAGTGCTTTACTAGCATTTGTTTTGTAGTTGCAACTGTGAGTAGAGCTCTGATTGTGGTATGTTTGACGACTGGGGCAAATGTCTCATCGTAGTCTTCTCCATATTTTTGGGAGTATCCTTTGGCTACGAGTCTCGCTTTATATCTCTCAACTGTGCCATCAGTGTTGTACTTGACCTTGAAAGTCCATTTACACCCAATTGCCCTCTTTTTGGCCGGCAGTTGCGTTAGTACCCAAGCCTGCGTGTCCTGTAGTGAGATGATTTCTTCCTCAGCTGCCTTTATCCATCTCTTGGCTTCCCTCTCTGGGAGTTGTGTTATGTCTTTCCAACAAGTGGGTTCTCTTACGCAGGATGTTTCTACTTTGTACGAGAGTCTGTTGGGGGGTTTACCTCTGTTTTCCCTCATTGAGCGTCTTGGTTCAGCGTCATTAGCTGGTTCAGTTTGTTCCAGTCTCTTCTGTGACACAGTATCACTTTCGGGGGTTCGTTCCATAGGAAAGAAAACCTGCTCAGCGTTATTTGGTTCTTCTGCTCTTGGCATGGCTGGCTCCGTTACTTCATTTCTCGGGTCCTCGATAAATGTTACGCTGCTGCTGATTGTCACTTTATCGGTCTTCGGGTCTATGATTCTGTATCCTTTGGTGTTGTCGGCATAACCAACAAAGACACCTTCAATTGCTCGATTCTGGAGCTTGCTGCGCTTTTCTCCCGGAATGTAAGCAAAAGCTTTGCTTCCAAATACCTTGAGGTGTCCTATGCTTGGTTTTCGACTGTGCCATAGCTCGTATGGAGTTTTGGTTGTTGCCTTGGAGTGTAGTCTGTTTTGTAAGTAGGTGGCCGTTTGTGCTGCTTCTCCCCAATATTTTTCAGGGAGTCCAGAATCAGTCAACATGCATCTGATCATTTCAGTCAGGGATCTGTTTTTCCTCTCTGCTACCCCGTTCTGCTCTGGAGTATATGGGACAGTCTTTTGATGTTCTATTCCTAGTTCCCTGAGTGTATTCTCAACTTGAAACCCGGTGTACTCCCCACCATTATCACTTCTGAGTACTAATGGTTTTCTGTGAAATTTATAGCTTACTTTGGTAACATAGTCCTTCAGCTTGTCGAATACTTCTGACTTATTCTTCATTAGGTATGTCACTGTAAACCTTGAGTAGTCGTCTATAAAAGTTAATATGTATTTATTTCCTCCTGGGGTGGTTGTTCTCATAGGCCCGCATACATCTGTGTGTATTAGGTCGATCGGTCTTGTTGCTCTGCTTTCACTTGCCTTTGGTGGGGTTACTCTGGTGGCTTTGGCCTTGATGCAGCATTCACACCTTAGCGTGTTTGGGCAGCCTGTTAACTTGAAGCCTTTCGTTAAATCCCGTCTGGCCAGCTCCTGTATGCTGTCAGGGTGCCTGTGGCCCAGACGTCTGTGCCATAAATGAATACAGTTCTTGTGTTTATGTGTGCAGAGCTTTGTTTCTTGCTCAACAACATCAAGTTCATAAAGGTGCTTGCCCGCTTTAGCTGTTGCTATCACTCTTTCCCCATCTTGGATAGTGCATTGGTCACCTTTAAACGTTGTGGTTAATCCTTTGCTTGCCAGTCGCCTGACTGATATAAGGCCGCCATTGAGTCCGGGAACATACAATACATCCATCATTGGTATTTTTAACACTTGTCCATCCTCATTTTTACAAGTGACTATTCCATGTCCTGTTCCTTCAGCAGTTGTGCAACTCCCGTCTGCAAGATATATGGCTTCTTTCTTGTCTGGATTGAGCTCTACAAAGAATTCTCTGTCGTTAGTCATGTGACTTGTTGCTCCAGAATCTATATACCATTTATGGTTGGTGACGGCATCTGTCACTTTAAAAGTTCCGTGCCACGCTGCTTGGTCGTTGTTTTTCATCATGGTTATGAGTGCCTGATTGGGATCTTTTTCCCTCTGCTCATTCCTCCACAATGGACAGTCGCGCTTGAAATGCCCAGCCCTGTTACACCGGAAACATAGTTTGGCCTTCCAGTTTGGCATCTTAGTGTCTGTTGCTTTAAGTGCTGCTCCTGTATCGCTCTCTTGCCTGTGAGAAGCTTGCTCCTTTCTGCGCTTGTTTTCATCTGAAAGTCGAGATTTCACTAACTGTAATGTGAGTTCTGCTTCAGATCTTGTCTCTAATGCATTAATCAGAGGGTTGTATGACTCTGGCAGGCTGCATAAAAGTATTGCTGTCACATGGTTATCTTTGATCTCCTCTCCGAGGTCCCTGAGTTGTGCAACAATCTCCAGCACGCTTCTTATATGTTCTTGCATATCCCCTTCTGGAGTCAGTTTGGACTGGTACAGCTTCCTTAGTAAATATAACTTGTTGTTTAAGCTAGAGCTCTCATGTAATCTACGGAGTGCATTCCACATACCTTTGGCAGTATCTTCCCCTTTTATGTGGATAAGCTGTTCATCTTCTACCAGTAGGGCTATTGTGGCTCTTGCCTGTCTGTTTTTCTTATCCCACTCCTGGTTGTCTACATCCGGCCTGTCTGTGGTGAGGACATCCCATGTGTCATCTTTGCTCAGCAACATCTCCATCTTGAACTTCCACATCTGGTAGTTGTCACTATTTAGCTTAGTGATCCCCAGTTTAAGATCCCCGCTGCTAGCCATGATTAATGTACCTTGCTCGTATTCCAAGCGCCTGGATACCTCAGAGCAGATTTCCTCCGCAGCTTGATCAAAGATGGTGTGCAGGTGAAGACTAGGCCTCTGTTCCGGCTGTCTGATGATTCACGTTGTCTGGGCCCATAACCTTTGTTGGCTGGTGCAGATGATGCAAAGAATAATCAGACATATATGGATGGCTGTAGTTTACTTGGATTCATTTGTATTGAAGAGACATACAGCAGAGAGCATGGTGCTCATGTTAGCACACGAGATATAGAAGAACAACAACCATAGATAACAGGAAAGATGCAGTAACAGATAGTTAACACAAAGAACATTATGATAGAGTATCTGTGTATAGTGACATCTAGTGGTCATACTCCAAATACACAGGGAAATAAACCAAGCAATGTATAACATAGCATGAAACAATGTTCAGTCTCCAACACGTGGTTCATCCTCAGGCAGGGCATGTTTTTCTCTATTAAGTGATGTTGACTGTGCTATCCAGCCACAGCATGCAGAGGAGTTGTTGGACTGGCGTATTAAACCATTCTCCTCATCCACTATCACCCAAGCTTAGACTAGTGCTCAGTCCACCGCAGCTGCCAGAGCAGCTTATTCTGCCTCCTTGTCCACATCTATTCCTGGTATAGACCCAGCTTTATGCATTGAGGATTCAGCTGAATTATTTGATCACCGCATCAGTCATCTAATTCTTGAGGATGCACAGGCATTGCTTGATTCTGATGTTGGTTCTGAGGTTGAGGAAGGTAGTAACTTGAGCCTACAGAGAGGGGAGAACACTGATAAACAACAAAGTGGTAGTCATGTTCCCCTAGCCGCAGCAAATTGCCAAGTTGGCTCCCGTGATGATGAGGATGGAGGTGATGATGATGAGGTCACTGATGCAACTTGGGTGCCGGATAGAGCAGAGGAGGAAAGTGAGGGGAAGGCACAACCCCAACGAGGCAGGATGTCCTCCAGAGGCAGCCATCATGGAACAGTAGAGGGCAGCCACCCTATTCCATCAGATTGTAAAGCTGCTATCTCCCGTGCAACTTCCCACAGCTCAGCTGTGTGGGCTTTTTTAGCACATGTGCAGCTGATAGCACTGTTGCAAATTGCCAAGCAGATCAAGCTTGGCAAAAACACCAGCCATTTGGGTAGCAGATGCTTGCAATGGCAATTAACCTTTCACCACTCAGCACCTGAAAGCCACACAAAAGAGGCACAATTTTTCTCCTCCTCACTCCTTACCTTTTATGTCTACCCCCGCTATATCTCATAACCTCTCAGCAGCCTTCACTGACAGGGATGATAGTATAGTAATGGGTGTCACAGGACCTTGCAACACGTCTGCCAGCAGCACACCACCAACTGTGGAGTATAGCAGGCAAAATTCTCTGCCCTAGCTGCTGCATAGAAAAAAAATACACTCCCTGCCACCAACATGCCCAGCATCTAAATGCCAGCCTATCCAACTTGCTAGTTTACTCCTGCCGTTCTGTCTGCTGGATTCTGTCCCCTTCTGTGAATTTGCAGAATGTGCTGTACCACAATGGAGGGTTCCCAGTTGTTTTTTTTCAGTCAGCACAAGGTCTATCTTACTGCTGACTCGTGGTCTGGCAAGCATGGTCAGGGACAATAAATTTCATTCACAGCACACTGGGTAACTCTGCTTGCAACTAGTAAGGATGGGGCTCAGCGCTGGAGCTTGTTTTGCCTCCATACAGCTGGTGGAGATGATGCGAGATCTGTTAACTCCACTCCCTCCTCCTCCTCCTCCTCCTCCACCATGCCCTCCTCTGCTGAATTGTCCTACTAACCTTCTGTTCGCCCTTTAACAGGGATGTGCCATGCCTGGTGGTACAGCGTTTCTTAAACAGGTACCCAGGTTTGCAAGATCTTCTAAGGCAGGTCAAAAGAGTCTGTAGCCATTTCAGGCGGTCATACACAGCCAGTGTTCAGTTGGCTGAAATTCAGCAGGAATTCCACCTGTCCGTAAACCGTCTGATTTGTGACACGCCCACCAGTTGGAACTCAACTTTGGCGATGCTGCAATGGCTGCAACTGTTCGGCCCAACCCTAATAATAGTATATAGTAATCATACCTGTTCTGGAGATAATTGATGATAATTAAAAAGAAATGATGCACTGCACTAGTTAATGACTTGCAGCATATGTGAAATATTATGTGTTTTTTGCAATTTTATGAAAGCGTTTTTTAATCAGACTGCTCACAGGAGGGTTTCTGTTTGTAAATTGGGTATTGGGTTAGAAGTGCAATACAGAGATAATGCTATGATTAAATGAAACACTTTTTCCATCCATGACATAAAGTGACACACTTCTTATTTTTTGAGAATGTCATATTTTCCAAGAAACCACATGCAACAATGTACAATAAAGACAGTATTTCCAAGAAGTGAACTATGACTTTAGGCTGCTGAGAAAAATCTGGTATTCATCATTATATTTAATTAATTCTTATGCCTAATATTTCTTTTTGTTTTCATACTTTCCTGGATGGGATTTTCATTGACCGTTAAAGTAGAACTAAACTCTCTCAAGCAACATTAACTTATTTTAATCCTAATGCTGCTAGCCTTAGTATAATAGGTGAATTGGAGTTACTCATTTAAAGCTTTTTTCTTTTTTTTTTTTACATTTCTTCAGTTGCTTCCTGGTTTCTGGCCTAGCCTAAAATGATGTCATACATCCCAGGAGTCATCATGGGAATTTTTTTTTCTTTCATCTGAAGGAGGCGAGCAAGGGCTTTCTCAGATAAGTATACCTTTCTGCATATGTGAATGACAGAAAGATTCCAAAAAATAAATGCTACATGAATCATCTTACTCAAGATGGTCACAGCTAGAAATACTGGTGGGGTGTTTTTCAAAGAGATTTCTAAACAAAATAAAGCACAAAGACATGGAAGGATGGGAGCATTTGCGTTGAATATAAAAAATTCTGCCTTAAACCTCCCCATCCATCAGCCACACCCTTCCAATTGTAATTTAGTTACTTCTAATTTTAATTATTTTTCTTTCTGGTCAGAGCTCTAGAGCTGGTGTTTTTCCTTTGCAATAACTTTCATTCTGGGTTAGCCAATGCTAGTAGTTTTTGATTACCTCCGAGCACCAGCTTCATCCCACACAACATTATTTGAATGCTTCTCTCTACTTGTTGATTATTTTTTTGAGTTTACATCATATTTTGAGTTGGTGCTATGTTTCAGTCTCCAGGTAAAAACATTAGCCACTACGTATGTGTGTTATAAAATAAAATGTGTAATTTGGTACTTCCAAGAAGATTCTAAAAGGTTAACAGTTTCTTTTGCAGGTAAACCAGGTAAACTGTGCTGCAAATTGTTACAATGTATAAATGTTGCATTGTGTCCTCAGGCTGACTTGCTGAGCTGGTGGTGTCTGCGAAGGAAGGGTTAATGCTGCTGGCCCAGTTGTTCCGCTCTTTTCAGGAAGGTTACCACCCGCTGCAGGTAATACTATATTAATAGGGCTCACTAAGAGCCCTGAGTCTGAAGGTTGGTACAGGGAAAGACTGGCATAATGTAGGTGTTACTTTGTCGGAGTGGATCACCCCCTTGCGGGAAGGAAAAGCCCAATCTGGGTTACCAGTGGGGTATGGCGCCTGTGGATCGTTATGGATTTATAGCTGAAAATCATGAACTTACTGCCATTTGTAAATGGAAAATAAGCTGCGCTGCATATAAAACCATTAGTGATAAAAAACCAATTGATAAGGAATACATATGAATATGCAAACACAATATGTGCGCAAAAATCACCTGTGCAAAAATATAACTTAAAAGCGTGAACTTAATAGTGATATATTGAAGTGATAAATGACAAGTAGTCCACAGGATGTCAATTAGTCCCAAGAGGTTCAGAATTATTTATAGGAAAAGTGCAAACATATCCAAATGGGTGCTGAACAGGTCCAGAAGAAATTGTGCCAGTTAGCAGGATAGATGAAAGTAGCCTCCACCTCTTATATCTTATCTGCTTACCAAAACGAGTTGATCTTGGTAATGAGATCACATACGCATGTGGCTGGCAGCCCTGCTCAGGATTTCCTGGGATCCCTTGTCCACTGTATGTGTTTGCATTCAACCTTTATGTTGTCAAGCGTATCTCCTCAGTGCAGATGACCCAAAAAGGAAAATAATGTTGGTAGAATAAATAGTGCGTGTTAAAAATTGCCGGCTAACACTATCCGCCCGTCCTGGATAGCAGCGAGGTAAACTGTGGTTACTGCCATTTGTGTTTTTTTTTTTACCAGATTATGGAGGGATTAAAGGGATTGCTTATTAAGTATTGTTGATTACTGCCTATTATGGACTCTTACCTTGAGAAGGACTCTATGAATACACCCATCTGCCTAAGGCATGGTCACTTTATGGGGCACTAGCGAACTTTGTATGGGAAAGTGTGTGGAAGGTCTTTAAGAACAGTTACTTCCAACTACTTCAGTAAATCCTAAATTTGTTCATTTAAATTGCCTGGTCTGAAATCTCTAAAGGGGTGCATGCATGGCTATCAAAATGAAAGGGGCTTACAACAAGGGGACTGAAATTACAGTACAGAGGTCCAATGAGCAGATTGCTGCCCAGAGGAAGCTAGATTGTTGTTGCTAATTACTACAGTATTTGTATGTACCCAGTTTTTTTAAAACGATGGTGTGTGGGCAACGTCGTTTTAATGATGAAGTTGGAAAAACGTTTTTTCTATATGCCGAAAAACGTTGTTTTTTTCATGCCGAAAAATAATCGTGTGCACGCCGCGTAAGTCCTGGAGCGCAGCCCTCATCTTTGGTCTCTTAAAGTTAATTTTTTTTTACTTTCTCGTATGTGTTTGTTGCTTACAGCTAACATTAAATTAAATCATGGTATGGTCACTACTACCAAGATGTTCTCTTATATGAATATTGGTAATAAGCTCTGCATGGTTTGAGATTACCAGGTCCAGCAGAGCATCATTCCTAGTCGGGCCTCAATAAACTGGACTATAAAATTGTCTTGTAATAGGTTTATACATTTTTGCCCTTTAACTGTCCCAGCAGTGCCATTACTCCAGTCAATTTACAGGTAGTTAAAATCCCCCATTATTATCACTGACCCAGCCTTTGCAGCCCTTTCCATCTGTGCAAGGAGTCTCCACCTCCTCATTAACACTGAGAGGTCTATAACAATTTCCAATGATAACCTTTGTAGTACACACACCCATGTACAATTCCACCCATAATGCTTCAGACTCATCACACTCGCCATCAACTAGGTCCTCTTTCACACTCGCTTTGAGATCACTTCTTACATAGAGACAAACACCACCACCCCTTTGTTTTACCCTTTACAAAATAGAGCTTAGCCAGAAATATTAATAGCCCAGTCATGAGTGGAATAAAGCCAAGATTCTGTAATACCAATTATATCATAGTTCTCCTCGTGCACCAGAGCTTCCAACTCACCTATTTTGCTTGGCAGACTTCTGGGATTGGTGAACAAACACTTTAATTCATTGTCACATTTTGCAAACGCATGTTACATATTTTTTATTTTAGTACAAATAATAAAATTTCCTCTGTGCCAATTGTCCCCACTGTGCCAATTGTCCCCACTGTGCCCATTGTCCCCACTGTGCCCATTGTCACCACTGTGCCCATTGTCACCACTGTGCCCATTGTCGCCGCTGTGCCCTGTAAAATGCCCCTCCCCCGCCCGGCACTTACCTTTCTGGAAATCAGCCATCCTCCTAGTCCTTCCATGTCCCTCAATGTCTTCTCCCGCCCATGATGACGCTTCAGCCAATCAGGTTACCGATAACCAGAACCGGTAAACCTGATTGGCTGAGATGCCTATCAGTCTTATCCAAGGAACGCACCCCCCGTACGTTCCCTGGATAAGCATCCGGAAGGCTGAGGGCTGTACTCTGAAAGCCTATCAGAGCCGCTGGCTCTGATAGGCACTTCCGCACAGCCAACTAGCTGCCATTATTCAGGTGGCCGGCGCTCAAGGTCCGGCCATCTGAATAGACCAGCGGCCGGCAAGAATAACATAGATTCATGCAATGTATTAATCTATGTTATTTTCAGTGGCTGTGCGAGAGCCAGAGGGGGCGGCGCTCCAGCGCCCTCTATAGACGAACCGGGAGTGAGGTGATGGGACTGCTGAGTTGTCGGAGACCGCTACATGCTCCGTGGTATCAACTCAGAAATGCTGCATACCTGGGGAAGTAGTGTTCTCTAACAGAAGTAGTGTCTGAAGTGCTTATTGCCCCTACTCATTTACAAGAAAAAAAGATTCCTGGTGATGTATTTGGTTCCTAGGTATGCCATGGGTGCTAGCATCCATGGCTTCCTTAGGAACCAGTGACAGTGGGAAACTGTCATATGAGAAATGGGTGGTCTACAGATAGCGCCCTAATAGCCGCCCACCGTTGTGCTTATGGAAAAATGAGTGATGCCTAGCCGCTGTTTAAATAAATCAGTGAAAAAGTGTATAAAATTATGATAATCCCTCAAGAGAGTCAGCAAATTAAAACAGCGCTAAAAATATATGTGCATATTCTACTAAATATAAACAAAGTCACAAACCATATATAATAGTGTTAAACCATAATATGCAGTGAAAATTAATCAAAAACTGTGGCAGTTGTTCATAAACATCCATGATAATAGAGAAACGTGAATATTAGGTGAAAGTTCTTGAAGATCGCAGGATCCTTAATTACACAAACTTTATTTATGATTCATTTTTGATTTTGAATAGACTTTTTTTGCACGTTTAGTGCTCCAAATATTCACGTTTCTCTATTATCACGGGTGTTTATGAACAACTGCCACAGTTTTTGATTAATTTTCACTGCATATTATGGTTTAACACTATTATATATGGTTTGTGACTTTGTTTATATTTAGTAGAATATGCACATATATGGTTTTTTATATATGGTTTGTGACTTTGTTTATATTTAGTAGGAAGCTGTCATATATAGAAGAAGTAGAAATAACAGAGAAAAGGATTGCCACTCTCAAAGCTTCCGAACCTTCACAGGAAAGTGACCCGCCCTACTAGGAGCTGACAGGTGCTGGCTCTGCACAAGTTTGATGAGGAAAAATATCCTGGACGGCCGTACACCGTGAAAAAGGCATCTTTATTGTAGAAAATACAATCTAGTGTACAGCAGTCAAATCATATAGAGAAACAGGGGAGAATAGCTAATGCGTTTCACATCAATCAATGCTTAGTCATAGCTGACTAAGCATTGATTGATGTGAAACGCGTTAGCTATTCTCCCCTGTTTCTCTATATGATTTGACTGCTGTACTCTGGATTTTATTTTATTTTCTACAATAAGGATGCCCTTTTCATGGTGTGCGGCCGTCCAGGATATTTTTCCTCAGTAAAAATAACACTCCTATGTATTATTTTTGGCTCCTGACGAACAGTGAACAGAACAGCATAAAGTTTGGGTGTTCATCAGAGCAGTCAATGTTTGGTCCAAACCTAGATTCAGAATGAACATTTGGCTTATCCCTATTTGCAATCAAAATTATTCTTTTGTATTCATAATCAAAATTTTTAATAAAAAAAAAATGTGTTAAGGATATTTTCTCAATCAGCTTGCTTTTAAAGTCTATAGTTTAACCAACTATTTGTATGAATGGCTTCAGACAAGTAAGTAACTTGCTGCACTGGCATAAGAAAATCTGCCAGGGTTTTTTTTTTTTTTTTTTTTTTCAAATCAAGAACTGATTTGCAGCCTACTGGGGTATGTTAAAATATGATATATTAACTTAACTTATCATATCATACTTTGCAAGTAAACCAGATCACTATCTGCCTAAACTACATTTAACTGCTTATCTATTTATACAGTACCTTTTTTATGTAGCTGCCCATCTCAGACTAAATGGTATGGTTTTAGATTTATCAGAAACAAAACATTTCTCTGTGAAATCATAATAAAGCTGAAGTTAAGTCTGCTTAAATTGTGCTCCTCTGGTTCTTCCTTTCCCTCCTCATCAACATATTAAAAGCATTTTTTAATTAAAACTTTCCCTTTTTATTTCATTCCTTTTT